>NC_057726.1:41442112-41458524 GCF_004010195.1 Chiloscyllium plagiosum
CTCCATATGTGGAAAAAGATTCTCACTGTCGACCCTATCTAAACCCCTAATCATCTTGTACACCTCTATCAAGTCACCCCTAAACCTTCTTTTCTCCTATGAAAAAAACCCCAAGTGCCTCAGCCTTTCCTCATAAGATCTTCCTACCATACCAGGCAACATCCTGGTAAACCTCCTCTGCACCCGTTCCAGTGCCTCCACATCCTTCCTATAGTATGGCGACCAAAACTGCACACAATACTCCAGATGCGGCCGCACCAGAGTCTTATACAACTGCAACATGATCTCAGGACTCCGGAACTCAATTCCTCTACCAATAAAAGCCAGTACGCCATATGCCTTCTTCACCGCACTATTTACCTGGATGGCTACTTTCAAAGATCTGTGTACATGGACACCAAGATCCCTCTGCTCATCCACACTACCAAGTATCCGACCATTAGCCCAGTACCCCATCTTTTTGTTAGTCCCCTTCCAATTCAGGTGACCTTCTTGTACAGGTCACTTCTACCCCAGAAGAGATTCCAACGATCCAAAAATGTGAATCTTTCCTTCCATACACCAGCTCCTCAGCCATGCATTCATCTGCTCTATCCTCCAATTCCTGCCTCACTAGCACACAGCACCAGGAGTAATCCAGATATTACTACCCTTGAGGACCGCCTTTATAAATTCCGGCCTAACTCTCTGTAATCTCCCATCAGAATCTCATCCTTTTCCCTTCCTATGTCATTGTTTCCAATGTGGACAATGACCACCTGCTGGCCCCTCTCCCCTTTGAGAACATTCCGTACTCTCTCTGAGACATCCTTGATCCTGGCACCAGGAGGCAACACACCATTTTGATTTTTCACTGCTGGCCACAGAAACGTCTGTCTGTGCCTCGGACTAGACAGTCCTCTAACACAATCGATCTGTTGGAACCCAAGGTGTCCCTCACTACATTAGAGTCAGTCTTGATGCCAGAAACTTGGTTGTTCATGCTACTTTCCCCTAAGATTCAAGTCATATAATCTCATAACTGTAGGCTGTAGCTTCGGCTTCTTCAGCCATTGTAACTGCTCTGATAAGTTACTGACCTCAGCACTTGTATCAACCTTAAATTTAATAAGAAGTTCACTGCCATAGTCATGTTCTATGAATTATTGATAGTTAGGATCAATAATTTCCCCTATAAACACCTCAGTTATCCTTTCGAAATAGGACTGCACTTAAGATATTTGTGTGTACAACCTTCTGGTTTCCTGCATCTCTGTATCGATGTGCTAATCTGTACTTAGTGTTTGCTTTTGAGGTATGACCATACTGTCTGAACTGTTGCCCCCATGAAATCCAGTCTTATGCTTTGTGTAGTCCATCGCTGACCTTGAATCTGTTACAAAGTATTAAAACATTTTCCATTTCTTCTCAATGAGCTGAGTAATCCTATCAATGTAAAATAGTTTTAATTCAACATTGCTTCAAATCGAGACTTCCTTCAACTTGTCCCTGTATTCACAAATGCGATTTAAAATTCTCTTGCAAGAGATTCTAAGACTTCAATAATATAACAGTGTTGTGGTGTTTTCTATTTGCCGGTCTTTTTAGTCCTGTATTTCTGTAATACCATATTAAATTATTCAATAAAGCCTTCAATTTTATTAACTTTTTTTTCAGCAATGAATTATTGCTTCCGTGCTTTTTAAATCTGTTCTTTGTAATATTGAATTTCTGTAATACTTACTGGATTTACATACTTTTTCCAAAGGTGCCACCTGACTACTTGGTCCTGAGTTAAGTGGATATTTTGCCATCTTTTACAGTAAAAATTACCAAATACTTCCCACCACCCAAATATTTAAATAATGTTCTCAGGCTAAATATAAATATTCTATTTATTTTTATAATATAATCTTCCCATTGATGTTACAGCTTAATTACTAAATCTGGGCTATTTTACATCATTCATTCTTTCTAAGCTTTATCTTCTGAACTTTTACACTAGATTACTTCGAAATTGTTTATTTTCAGCTTAAAGAAATTCTGAGGCCTTTCTGATGCTGTAACACTGGTCTGAATTTATTTAGTGGCACTTTCACTGTTCATTGAAGCTGCACCTCTTGGAGTTGAATGTCAAAGATGCCAATGTTAATTGTGACGGTGAAAACGCTCTTTCACACTGCCTTGTCTTCCCGTTCTTCTCTTTATGCCGTTTCTCAAAAATTATTCACTTTTCCCATAAAGATCTCAAATTTTATCTCCTGAAGATATCACTTGGCTCTAATGGAACGTTCTTCACAAAGACTTCTGCATCTTCTAAGTATGGCTGGCTTTTCTCTCTTTTTGTAACCCACACTCTTGCCTTCACACTTCTTACCAGCTTCTGAAAGAAGTTTTGACTTTGGAGGACTGAGCTTTCCTTTTTGCTGCTTCCACAGCTCCTGCTGTCTCTTTCTGCTAGTAACTGCATTTCAGCTGCTGACTAACTATCTTCTAAGGCAGTAATGGTCTTAAAGTGTCACATTAATTTGTGTGAAAAATTTCCTTTACTTCAGGTTCTTCTGTATTTATTCTTCTCATGGTGAAGGTTGGATGCACGCTGTTGCACTGTGATATATTCCCAGATGACAACTGCTGGTACAGTCGGTTCTGCCATAACGCCAGTTTCTTCAACACGAATTGGCTATAACGCAATTGAAGAATTTAGACCATTATTTATAGAACGCAAACTTTCCAACTGTATTGGCTATTAGTCTTCTTATAACGTGGGATTGCACGCAAACATAACTGTCGCGTTATATCAGAACCGACGGTACTGTATTTGCCATAAGTAAGTTGTAATGAGTAAGGGTCGTTTTGAGATAATTCATTGGTATAGGATAAGTTACCACTGTGTCTCTATGGAAGAAGATAGACCTTCTTAGATAAGGAGGTTAATTGCATGATAGCCATAAGTACAACTAATTTGATCAGATATGTTAAGTAGGACCTGAGGAGGACCTACTAACATCTGTTCCCTCTGAAAGCTACAGCAGGACTTCTCAACTTCTACACAAAGACTTTGCATGATGCTATTAGAATGAGTGGAGCCACTCTAACATGACCACTAACCCTTCAGAACCATGAATCTATATAACAGCATACAAATGCAAATTACGGTCCTTGTAATTCCAGGAAGGAGGAGATGGATTTCTCCTGGTCTCCGAACATTTTTTTGACAATGTTTTTTCTGGGAATTATAGTAAAAATAATTCCTCAGTTCCCTATTGATCAACATTCTAATACTATATTTAGTAAACGAAGTTGATAAACTCTGCTGTATGCTATAAAATTGCTTTTTAAAGGATAAACTTGATAGTCTGCAAAAATGTCTATTTACACCAAATAATGAAAAGCTACCAAAACTAAAACACTTACCTCTTTGTTAAGTATATTGTGATAAGATGGAGTAACAAAAAGCCAATTTACTTTATATTTCTGTATTGCTAAGAACACAATGTGTATTTCATGCTATATTAAAGTTGTGCAAACTATTAGATCACAGATATTGTCGCAGCATTTATGTTCTGAAAATACTCAACACTGTGCTGACAAGCATTATAAATAATGCAATGGTTCATGGGAGTTCAGGCCTCCTCCTTCCCCTCTAGCAATGTGGAAATAATATGGTAGTAATATTTTATAAGGAAAGTGTAAACTTTAGGGAATATACTTTTCCAGACTTGGTTGGAGACATGTTTCAGGATTTCGGTATAAGAGGAAGATTAACACCAATACATGAGAACAAGATTATTGTGTTTAGTTTAATCCATAAAGATTTACAGAAAAAAAGAGCTAGTGGGTTTCGACTTTACAATATCCAGCACAATACACATAATGTAAATTATATTGTGATTAAATTATTTTGTAACTAGCGTATTATGGACATCAGGAAAGGTACTCCAAAAGGATTTATGCAGCAGAGAAAAAAAGTAAAATCTTAATGCAATTAATAAATGCATGTTAAACAGCATCACAACCAAACAGAATGGAAAACAAATGACCAATTTTAAGGCATTTATTTTATCTCAAGAGCCTTTAGTTAAGAAACAATTGGGTTAATTTATTATATGCTATAAACAAGATGCGTTAAAAAAGGACAATTATCTGAACCCATGCCAGGAATATTTGACAAGTATGCGGGCTTTGTATTCAAATATTTGTCACTAAAATGTTAACTGTTTAGACTTTCATATCTTTAACAGTAGACAAGATACTTTAAATAAATAAATTATGTATGCAGAGAGATATCCATCCAGTGATTATTTAATTTTAATGCATGGACTGTGAACAAAAAAAATGTGTATATTTTCTATAAAAATATTGCTATTTTGCCTAATAATATTCAAGAAACATTTTAAGCAAAATGATGATTTTGGTCATACAGTTTTGTGTTGGCATTTTTCTTAAGATTTTCTCAGAGACACTTACGTTTCTTAGATGTACCTAATTTGCTGTGATGAATTGTGTGCACGCTTCAGTGATCATAACTGCAGCTGAGACCTATTATATTTAATGATCTAGACTTTTTTTTCTGAAAACACCCAGGCATGTATTGTTGTGTTAAAATGGAGAAGGCACTTCTGCTGTAAGTGCAAAAGAAAATAAACTTCAAAAAATGCCAAGCTATTGAATCTAGATATTGTAAGATGGGCTATAAGCTGCATACTGTTTGTTGAAGAGTGGAACGATTGGAACAGGCATATAGCTGAACTAAATGAGTTTAAACACTGAGAAATATAATTATAATTGTGAGCATTGTTTTCAAAAATGCTTGACTTCACTTTTATTGAAACATACATTGTTTTATATGTGAAAATGTTATATCTAATTTGTGAATCACAGTATTTTATGCTCAAACTTAGCTCTATTCCTCATCATACCTGTGTACTGTTTGGCTATCAAAGCCCTGAGCGACAAGGTTGTGAATGGGTAATGCGGGTCCTGTCATGTCATACAGTATTCTCACTATGTGAGTAAGTAATGGCATTTTGGGTCACTGCCTTTTCAAAGATTTAAATTTTTCCTTTTATGTACCTTTGTGGGTGTTAGCTTCTGGGAGGTAACAGTTAACAGATAAGGTGTGTTGTTATGTTGCATTGCTTGACTATAATAATTTTGCAGAAGTGTATTTTGGTAAATTGCAGTACAATCTGTTCGAGACCACATAGTGGAATTTATGTCTGCTAGTCCCTCCAAAGTCATGCCTGGTTAAAGCATGGCAGTGTGTAGCTGGCCTGTCATCACAGTTTGGGGAGATGGTTCTTAGGAAGGGCAAACAGAAGAATGAGCCTGACTTTGAGTGCTACTATGGAGTACCAGACAGTCCTCTGACTGCATCTTGTTCTCCAAATTAGTAATCAGTACTGAATACTGATCAGTGGTGGCTTGTCTCGCAGTTTCAGTGACTCCAGTCTCTGGCATTAAGGGTGGCTCAGCTATACACCAGGGAAGAAAGAAAATTGAAAAAGTAATAGTGATAGAGGATGCTACAATTATGAGAACAGATAGCCATTTCTGGGCTGCAGACCTCTATCCATGATAGTATTCCAGCTCCCTGGTGCTTAGTTCAGGGATGCTTCTGAGTGGCATCAGATTATTCAGACAAGAGAGACACAATCAGAAGTCAAGGTACATATCAGGATCACTAACATAGTTGGAAAGAAGAAGGAGATCCTGTCGGAGGATTTCAGAAACTAGGAAAGAGACTAGCAAGCAGCACCTCAAAAGTAATTATTACCTCTGGTTTCCTTTCAGCCACATACTAGGGAATGTAGAAATAGAACTCTTTAAAAAGTTGCAAATATTGGCTGGAGACATGGCGCAGAAGACAGTTTTTAATTCCTTGAATATTTAAATTGTTTTTGGGGTGATGAGATTTGTACAGGCTGAAATAGTTTCAATCAAAGAGAGCTTAGGAACAATGTCCCCATTGAGCAGCTTGGGGAGTGCAACTGGGGAAGGTTTAGACTAATTTGGCAGTTGATCTGGGCACCAGGAATAGCATTAGTGATGAGTAAAAACAAGGTACTTGAAGAATTGAGAAATACATAGTATGAGAACAAGGAACAGTAAGAAAGCATGCAAAGATTTTAGGAAAGACAGGGAAGGAAAGAAAAATTAGAATTATCAGTATAATTAAAGATAATATTCCAGTACTTGGCAAGGTAGATATTCCTGAGGAGACAAGGACAGAATCTAATTCATTAGAGTTGAAGAACATGAAAGGTAAAGAGTAAGAATGAGAAGAGACTGGCAACTATGGTAAAAGAGAAACTGAAGTTTTCCATATACATATAAATGGTAAAAGATTGATTAGTGGGGTCAATTGGGTATCAAGACAGAAGACACATGCATGGAGCAGAGGTCATAGTTAAGGTACCAATACAGCGATGGTGTTGTAATAGTAATGTTACTAGGCTAGAAATCCAAAAACTGAGGCTAATTCTCTGGTACATGGGCTCCATTCACATCATGGACACCAGTGAAATTTAGAATTCAATTAATTAAATCTGTATTAGAAAGGTATGCCAATAACAGCGACCATGAGTCTATAATAGATTGCCATAAAAACCCCTCAAGTTCACTAATATGTTTGATTCTTAAATGCCCATTATATTCACCTCACTCAGTAGGGACTGACAGCACTGCCTGGCAGAGAGGACGTTCCAGACAGTCAATAATGCCCACATCACATGGAAGAATAAAAAAATTATATTGTATATGTTTTTATTAAAGAAGCTACTGAAGTTATTGGAAAATAGGAACTATTGAATGAGCTAATAATTGAAATAAGGGGCTATTAGAAAAGCTAGCTGCCATTAAAATAGCCATTACCAAGATTAGCAGTGGCCACGACTGATAAGTCACAAGAACTGCATTGGAAAATGCTGACAGAAGTAAGTTTGGAAATTGCAGGAGTAATGGCCATACCTTCCAATCCTTACAGATGCAGAGGCTGTGCCAGGGAACATGAATGTTGCAAATCTTACTGCAAAAAAAGGATGCAAATATAAACCCAGCAACTACAGGCCAGTCAATTTGACCTCAGTACTTCTGAAGGAGGGTCACTGGGCACAAAACTTTAACTCTGCTTTCTCTCCACAGATGTTGCCAGACTTGCTGAGCTTTACCAGCAATTTCTGCATTTATTTCTAATTTCCAGCATCTGCAGTTCTTTGACTTTTTTAAAAAATATTTAACCTGTGTACTAGGAAAGCTTTGAAAAACAATTATCTGGGACAAAATTAACAGACACTTGGAGAAAGGCAGAAAATGAAGGAAAGACAGCATCAGATTTTTTTTAAAGGCAACATATATTAATTAACTTCTACAAGTTTGCTGATGAGGTAATTGAGTGCTGATGGAGGCACATTGTTTGATGTGGCATATGTGGACTTCCAATAAGCATTTGTTTATTCTTTTCTGGGAGGTGTGCATCCTACATAAGGTTAGCTTTTGTTACCTAATTGTGTTTGAGGGGGTAATGTTACCTAATTGTATTTGAGGGGTAATTGTGTTTGAGGGATACCACATGGTATCACTGCACTGCACTCCATCTGGCATAGATATACAAGAGGAAGGGAAATCCAGGATTTTGGCCCAGTTACACTTAAGGAACAGTGATATACTTTTAGGTCAGGAAGCCATATGGCTCAGAGGGGATATAGTAGGTGATGCTCCCATTTGTCTGCGACTTTTGTCTTTTGAGGTCATGGTGGTGACTGGTTTGGAAAGTGCTCAAAGGTGCCTCTGTGAGTTGCTGTGCTGCAGTTTATCTATGGAAGACACTGTGGTCACTATGTGGTGGTGTCAGTAGACGGAAAATTTAAAACGTCACAGGACAGGCTTGTTAGCAAAATTAAATAAAAGGGTTAGTGACAAATTGGGTGTCAGGTTAGCAGAGTAACAGGAAACTTAGCATGGTAAACAGCTGTTTTTCGGACTTGGAGATGGTGTATAATGGCATTTCCCTGAGGTTGGTATTCAGACCACTGTTTCCTTGCTACATATTAATGACCTAGACATGGGTGTACAGAGCAATAATTGGATTAACTGTGAACCATGAGGAGCATGATGGAATAAGAGAACATGTGGCAGATGAGATCTAATGCCATGAAATCCCCATATAAGAACATTTGCAGTATGTTGAAACATGTTATAAACATTTCCATTGTGATAGATGGAAGAATGAGGAAAAGTAATTTAAAGTGAAGGATACAATTCTATAGAGGATGTAGACACAGAGACCTGGCAGGCAGATTGAGAAAGTGGCTAAAATTGCATATAAAATTCTGGGCTTTATAAATAGAGGTGGAGGGAGGAATTTACTGAAGGTGGTGCAAGTTTCAAAAGTTGTCACCAAAACTAGCAGCAACCGCAGTGAACCAATCTTTAGGAGCCACGAACTAAGTCCCTGATTTACTCCAGGATTCTTGCTGGCAGAGCTCCTGGCTCCACTGGGAAAAATTAATTGTAGAACTTCAAGTTGGATGGAAATTTTGCCTCCAAGGCAACAACTTCTGCCTAATCAGAGGCCGACAATTGTCCACTATCAGCAGAACCACTGTAGGGGGGAGCAGTGGGTCCCCCCAGTAATTCACATTCGCCTTTGTCAGGGTTCAAGGTTATATCCCTTATAGAAAGGTAAGTGATGGTGATATGGAGATTCAAGGAATACAGTCAAAAGCAAGGAGGGTAAGGTGTTCCGAGGAAAAGGCATGGAAGTGATACTCAGTGGGCCCCTCACTTCCAAAGACAAGATCAATTTTTTTTATTCATTCATGGGATGTGGAATGGGCCAGCACGTACTGCCCGTTCCTTATTGCTCCTTTTTTGAGTGACTTGCTTGGACCAGTTCAGAGGATTCAAGAGTCAACCACATTGCTGTGTATCTGGAGGCTTGAAGGGTGAAGGTGGCTGATTTCCTTTCCTAAAAGACATTAGTGAACTAGATTGGTTTTTACAACAGTCAACAATGAAAGCTACAATTGAATTTACTTCCACCACATTACAAGATCATGCATCCAAACCCTAACCACTCACCGCTTTCCCTCATGCTACCATTCTTTCATCTGTCCTACAGCTTGAGGCTCTTCCACTGAAAACAAGTTTCTCCCTGTCCAGTCTGTATGGCCCCGTCAACTCTATCAAATATTTTCTAAACTTTTTGTCCATGATGAACCTCCCTAAAGCCTTCACATCCTTCCTGAAACACGAGTGATTAGGATTTTGTGCAGAGTCTGGGAGCGTGCTGGTAGTAAATTCAGTGGTGGCTTTCAAATGGATTAGGTCAGCATGTGAAGAGAAAATATTGATTCTAAGATCATAAGATATACAATTGGTAGGCCTTTTAGTCCATTGAGATAGCTCCACAATTCAATGAGATTATGGCTGATCTGATAACTCTCAGCTCTAACTTCCTGCCTTTTCCCCGTAACTTTGGATTCCTCTCAGCCCTGAATATAATTAACAAACCACGTTTGACAGTCCTCTGTGGTAAAGAATTCCACAGATTCACTACCCTCTGAGAGAAGACATTCCTCTCCACCTCTGTCTTAAATGTGTGATCTCTTACTGTGATTATGCTCTTTGGTACTCTCCACTCCCACAAGGGGAAACAACCTCTCCACATCCACCCTGTCACTTCCCCTAAGTGTCCTGTATATTTCAATAAGGCTGTCTCTCATTCTCCTAAACTCCAATGAGCCGACTTAACCTTTCCTCATAAGACAATCGTCTACACCCAGGATGAACCTAGGGAATCTTTTCTGGACTGTCTCGAATACCAAAATATCTTTCCTTATATAAGGGGATAAAAATTACCCATAGTATTGCTGGGCTACAGGAGAAATACAGGAAAGTGGTTGGGGAGTTTCTCATCCAGAGAGCTGGCATGAAACAATAAGTTGAATGTTTCGTTTTGACCTATGGCTAATCTATATTTTAAGGAGGAAGACTATTATTGAATGAACTGTTTTTGTTACCAACTCAGATTGGGGCAATGAATCAAAATAGCAGATCACTCAAGTTCACTGATGATATTGAACTTAGGGCAGTAGAGATTGATACACAAAGCACCATTCACATGTGAACACTGGATCAATTTGTACTGCACCATAACATATCAACCATCGGAGGAAGTGACAGTCCATGAGAAAAGCTCAGAACTCACAGACTACTGAAGGCACGCATCATTGTCCAACAACTTCTACTAAGGACATCAAATCTCACTTTTTCACCACCTATCCTCGATTCTCATCATGACCTGTTTTGTCAGAAGCCTGTCTAGTGCCCAGCCTTGATGATCTCAAATGTTTCCAACTAAACATTATGAAATCTAAAGCTTCCATCATCAACCCTCATAATAAACTCCTGATTCTGTAAACCAATTCCATTTGCCTCTCTGACTATTGTCTCAGATTGAACTGGATCTCAATATTGAGACAACAGCAAACCGTGGTTCTGACTCCACATAGTCTACTTTGCTATAATTGCTTCCCCTCATCTCTACTTTTGCTGTATTGATCCTGGGCTTCTTTTTCTCTTTTGTGCCAGCTCTCCTTGCAGGGTGGAGGTTGCACAACCTTTGGCTTTGGTCTTTATGTCGTCATCGTCTACGGGAATAGTGCCAGAAGACTGGAGGATAGCAAATGCTGTCCCCTCCTTCAAGAAGGGGAATAGAGACAACCCTGGTAATTATAGACCAGTGAGCCTTACATTGGTTGTGGTACAGTGTTGGAAAAGGTTAGAAGAGATAGGATTTATAATCATCGAGAAAGGAATAAGTTGATTAGGGATAGTCAATTAGGGTAGATTGTGCCTCACAAACCTTATTGAGTTCTTTGAGATGGTGACCAAACAGGTGGATGAGGGTAAAACGGTTAATGTGGTACATATGGATTTCAGTAAGGCGTTTGATAAGGTTCCCCACGCTAGGCTATTGCACAAAATACAGAGGCACGGGATTGAGGGTGATGTCGCGGTTTGGATCAGAAATTGGCTAGCTGAAAGAAGACAGAGGGTGGTGGTTGATGGGAAATGTTCATCCCTGGAGTTCAGTTACTAGTGGTATACTGCAAGGATCTGTTTTGGGGCCACTGCTGTTTGTCATTTTCACAAATGACCTGGATGAGGGCATAGGAGGATTGGTTAGTAAAATTTGCGGATGACACTAAGGTCGGTAGAGTTGTGGATAGTGCCAAAGGATGTTGAAGGTTACAGAGGGACATAGATAAGCTGCATAGCTGGGCTGAGAGGTGGCAAATGGAGTTTAATGTGGAAAAGTGTGAGGTGATCTACTTTGGAAGGAGCAACAGGAATAAAGAGTACTGGGTTAATGGTAAGATTCTTGGCAGTGTAGATGAGCAGAGAGGTCTCGGTGATCATGTACATGGATCCCTAAAAGTCGCCACCCAGTTTGATAGGGTTGTTAAGGCAGCATATAGTGTGTTAGCTCTTATTGGTAGAAGGACTGAGTTTTGAAGCCACAACGTCAAGCTTCAGCTGTACAAAACTCTGGTGTGGCCGCACTTGGGGATGTTGCGTACAGTTCTGGTCACTGCATTACAGGAAGGACGTGGAAGCTTTGGAAAGGGTTCAGAGGAGATTTACTAGGATGTTGCATGGTATGGAGGGAAGGTCTTATGAGGAAAAGCTGAGGGATTTGAGACTATTTTCGCTAGAGAGAAGAAGGTTGAAAGGTGACTTAATTGAGACATGTAAGATAATCAGATGGTTAGCTAGGGTGGACAGTGACAGCCTTTTTCCTCGGATGATGATGGCTAGCACGAGAGGACAAGGCTTTAAATTGAGGGGTGATAGATATAGGACAGATGTCAGAGGTAGTTTCTTTACTCAGAGAGTAGTAGGGGCACGGAATGCACTGCATGTAACAGTAGACTCCCCAACTTTAAGGGCATTTAAATGGTTATTGGATAAACATATGGATGAAAATGGAATAATATAGGATAGATAAGCTTCAGATTGGTTCCACCGGTCTGTATAACATCGAGGGCTGAAGGGCCTGTACTGCACTATAATGTTCTATGTCATCTCTATCTTCCTTGATTCTCTGTATCCAAAAGTCTGTCTGTGCCAAACTTACATGCTTTCAACAACAAAGACTCCACAGCCCTTTGAGGCAGAGCATTCCAAAGATTCATAACCTTTTGAGTAAAGAGACTCCTCTTTTATCTCAGTCCTATCTCTCAAGCTCCTTTAGCACTTATACATTTCAATGAGAACACCTTTCATTTTTCTCAGTTGCTGAAAATATTGACCCAATTTGTTTATGTTAGATTTTAATCTCGAGCCAGCAGGAAGAGGCCTGTAGAGAGCTTAAATCTCCGTTATTACCGACCACCATTTTCAACAGGTTTTTTCATCGTCCAAGACATGCATTAGAAAATAGCAAGTGGAGAACAGTGGAATACATGTTCAGCAGGAACATATGACTCAAATTGAACTTCAATACCATCTTAACCTGAAGTCATACAAGTTCCAAACAACTATTGACGGGCTTATTTTTTAAAATCAACAATTCAAGGCAGGATTGAAAGAGACACTAAGCTACAGGGAACTGGATCTCTATGCCTGACCTCTTATTTGTTGCTAGGATTGCCATGAGAGTTTTCAGCTTCTGGATTGCTTCTTTCTGATATTTTATTTGTTCTGTGCGCAGTGAGCTCTATCTGCCAATCATGAGTGTCATTATTGCCAGGTTCACTCTGATGGCGGAACTCTCCAAGGGAAAGAAGCAGCCGCAGTCTCAAGAACCCACATGAACAGCAGCTGGACCTATTAGAAGACAACTGGTAGGGGGTGGGCGGCACCTGATGGGGAACCACCAGTCAGAAAGTCCCCCATGGTGTGTTGCCAAATTGCAGTAGACTAACAGCCAATGGATAATATCAAGTAGGTCATAGGATCACTTTCACAGCAGAAGTAATGAATTGCTTTTCTTTTCTTTCCTTTGTGAAGTTATGTGCTGAGTAACGCAAGGGATAATTAAGCTGGGAAACAGGAAACTTTCCAACTTAGCTACACAAAAATCATCATGAAGTACATGAGAGATTCTTAAAAATGTATACTTGTTAACAAGACTGAGTGTATCCTACCCGTCATTAGGATGATACAGGAGCAAGATTCGAGGAATGGTTGCAGGATAAATTCTACTCCAAGACTTATCTCTCACACAGCAGTTTAAAGGAAGTATCAGAACAAGGGAGGTCAAAGACAACAAGACTATAAATAATTCCTAAGCAATACTAAACATAATATGGTAATGCAATTTCTCTTTCATAAATATTAACTAACAGTGAGTGAAACATCTGTATGTACAGTTCTTACTTGGAAGAATGTAAAATAGCTGGCCAAACAAATTGTTCATGTGCAAGTGTACACTGGTTATCTGGTGTCCATCAGCTTCCTCTGTAAGCTCATTAAGAGCCAGTGCTTTCAGAAACAGTCTGAAAAAAACACCTTCAAAGACAGCACCAAAGTCTGGTTCTTGTTTTAATTGGTTATTTAAGCAATGAATTACGACCACCTTTTATCCCCTCTAACAAGGAAGGTGCTTCATAGCAAAATTCTCCGTCTCACAGTGATTAGTATTTTTAAAGATAATAATACAATCTGCATTTGCTGCATTTTTCTTTCCAAACTATCCTAATTCAATTTAAACACCAAGAAAAATGTAGCCAAACAATTCTCCAAAACTGCAATTAATGCAATTCTTTGTCAAACAACAGGGAATATATTTCAGAAAATTCCATAGATTTTTTGTTAATCTGTACATGTCCCAAAGACTGAGTGTCCCATTGTGAAACTCCACCTTGTAGCATTTTCAAGAATAACAGCAACTTACCTGAAGACCAGCAAACAAATCTGAATGGTCACTCTGGAACTCAGACTTTCAAAGCAGGCCAGCTTTTTCCATACCAGACAGTAAACCTGTAACTTGATGCCAGCTTCTAAGAAGATGAATGCAAAGGCTACTGTAGCACCATTTGAAGAAAGATATGTGGTTCTGCTGCTCAAGCAAATATCCTTTCTTTAACAAATCTCTCATGGGCATCCTGTGGATCTGATTAAAGCATGGGTTTTACACCCACTGACTTGTGAATGGGCAATCATCTATGCCTGCATTCAAAGTAATTTGCTATATGTTAAGCGTTTTGAATCATTCCTGTTATTAGTTGAGACCAAGGTAAGCATATAGCCTTGTTTCTCCCATTATTCTTGTTAACACAAATGGTCCATTTCTATTCTTGTAGAGCTCTACTGATTTGTTCATCTGATTTAATTTCTTTTGCTCAATGTTTTCGAGGATATGAAGAACACACTCAAAAGGAATTTCTCTGCTTACTGTTAATCGGGATTTACTTATTTTGGGATTTGTGAAAAATATCTACATTACCAGCAAGTATTTGTGGTGGGCAGATCACTTGCTTTAGAGGCAACCTTAGTGTTCCCACCTCATTTACCTGACTGTAGCTTTTGCCCAAGTGGGTCTTCATTGCTGATTGCCTCGTTATATTGCCAGCTGAATCGGTGTTTCTTGGTGTAGTTTTGAGAATGGTAGGGCCAGTATTCTGTACTGAAAAGCAAGGCCTTTCTCTTCGAAAGAGCTTGTACCAAAAACATTGCTGGGATGTAAAAGGGGTAAGATGGAACAATAATGTAAGCACTCAAGGTGTTAGTCATGAAGGTAGACAGGAGGAGACCTTTAAGCTCCACCCACAGAAGCGATTAAAAGAAGGTGGACAGGGAGGGCAACTTCCAGATTCTGAACCGTAGGGGCTCAGGAAGTAAAATGAGATCACACGGCAATGCTTCTTCATATAATTTCTTGTAGCCAACACGTCACAACGACACAAACGGCTCAATAACCGACTCACTTATCACTCTCATTGTAACCGTCCCCGCCATTCCAACTTATCCTGCCACACATTCATCTTTTATAGTCTCCACATGCCTCTAGTTACTTAGCTATGTTCTACATAATATCTTACAAAGCACTATGTTATTACTGAACAATGAAACCTGATCAAAGCTTATCGTGGTGCAAGAAACATCTGATAGACTTGCTGCTACCACCCCCTTTCCCTCTAGGGATTTACAAGTTTGCTTAGACTAGTGTGTAGAGAAACACCACCAGACAGCTGAAAGGGAAGAGGACTTTGTTTTAAACTAGACATTATTTATTGCATATTAGCAACTAGGTACAAGTTACCTAGTTGCTAATATGATAGACATTGTTCGTGAGACAATAAAGGGGAGAGAGCACAATGTTGGATCTTACTCCTTCAAGATGCAAAACCTGTTCCCGTCCTCATGGACATGTGACATTATCAAATTGGACAGTCCTCTTTAGTACACTCCACAGCAACAAACCTTTCAGACCTTTACACTGTTACAGAACAATTATTAGGTCATTCTGCACTAGGGGGAAGGTGGGGCATTCGATAGATGCAGAATAGAGGCATGGTGAAAGCAGATCACTCTTGCATACCTTGAGCTCTGCAGCAGCAATGGTTTGGAGCATTATTGTGCTGACTGTGATTGAACCCATAACATCAGATGTTGCTTCAAATATTAAGGATTACATCATGTATCTGTTTATCCTCCTTCTCAACATCCAGCAAACCATCATGCTGCTATCTGGCATAACCTTCCATTTCTAAGTTTCGACAATCAGACACACAATAACTGGTTAGTAAGTTTGCAGATGACATCAAAATAGGTGTTGTAGTGGACAATGAAGAAGATTATCTCAACATACAAAAGGATGTAGATCAGTTGGGCCAATGGGCTGAAAGAAATGGCAGATGGAGTTTAATTAGATAAATATGAGGTGCCGCATTATGCTCAGGCAAAGTAGGACAGGACTTACACAGTTAATAGTAGGGCCATGGGGACTGAACAGAGAGAACAGGGGTGTAAGTGCATTGTGCCTTGAAAGTAAGCCACAGTTAGACAGGATGGTGAAAAAGGTGTTTGGCACACTTGCCTTCATTGATCAGGACGTTGAGTATAGGAGTTGGGATGCCATGTTGTGACTGTACAGGACATTGGTGAAGCCACTTTTAGAGTGGTCGCCCTTCAATAGGAAGGATATTGTTAAACCTGACAGGGTGCACAGAAGATTTAGGAGGATGTTGCCGGGACTGGAGGGTTTGAGTTAAAGGGAGAGGATGGGACTACTTTTCCTCGACATCGGAGGTTGCGGGGTGACCTTACAGAGGAGTTGGACCAAAGGGTCTGTTTCCGTGCTGTGCAACTCTAACTGCCACTTGTCCAGCTAAAGCAGCCGGGAGGTGGTGTTGTTGGTGGTAGGTGAGGGAGGGAGGGAGGGAGGGAGGGAGGGAGGGCCTGGTTAATCACTGTAAACA
>NC_057726.1:41458924-41473853 GCF_004010195.1 Chiloscyllium plagiosum
AAAGAGAGAGAGAGAGAGAGAGAGAGAGAGAGAGAGAGAGAGAGAGAAAGAAAACAGTACAATATTCATATGATTAATCATACACATACACACACCAACGCCAGACATGGTGCTTCTCAATCAATAGTCTAACGTAAATCTTTGTCAGAAAGATTTCAGCTCCCATTCTGCTAATTACCAATCCTCCTTGCAGCATGATGTGTTCACGCAGGCGCAGGATTCACAGTTATCAGTGTGTCAGCAGGAAACCAGTGAACAGAGGCAGACAGAAAATCCTCTCCACAATGATTTTTGTAGAGGACTATGAGTTTAACTATTGTTAGCAGTAATGTGTTAATCAACCAGCTCATTATACAGAATAACTGCACCACTGCTTCAATTTAAGTGCGAAAACTTTGTTTTAAGTTCACTAAATGAGCACTGTTATTTGCTGATTACTGTCACTCTTTTGCTAATTGAATTAGACAATTCAAGAGCTCCAGTATGCTGCGAGGGAAAAATTATTTGTGCACTTGAGTCATGATTGGTCCTCGCTCATTCATTTGATTAACAGTAGATTATGAAAGTTTCTTTAAGTGGGTGAAGAGAATTTAGAGTTGGTACGATGAAACAGCAATAGTCTGAGATACAAGTTTAATTCATGTGATTTGAATACAAAAAATTGCCTTCTCTGGGGATGAAGTGGGATCTAAATTGTGCTTTCCAGTTTGTGTCAGCAGTGCTTTGCTGGAAATGCTGCATTCCATCTTTTTTCTCAATTTGACATTTTAGCTGTACTTGGCTTAAAATAAGCAAAGTGTATAGCCCAACATGACTCAAAAAAAGACTGCGTTATGTTTGCTTGATGTGAGTTATCATTTGTTAAAGAATGCAAAGCTGTATATCATAGAGGCAGACAGGATTTAGTAATTTTTAGCCACATTATTAATGAGATTGTTTAATTCCTTTATGTTTGTAACAGCAAGAGACAGTTTTAAAAGTATGAGCCTTAAAGTGGAAAAATACTCAGTTTTGATACTAAGCTATACCAGCCAGAGAATTTTAATTCCAATTCCTATCTGATCTCAGTGAGCTGATGTCAGTTAGGATGGTGGTGTCAATATTGCACTGAAACCAGTGTCTCTGAATGAGGAGAAGAGTCAACAAAAGTTGATGTTTAAAAACCTTAGCTGGTTGAGCCATATAAATACACTACATACAGAAACTGGTTAGAGGGTGGGAATTCTGTGACAATTAACTCAACTTCTGATTCCCCAAAGCCTTTTTATTTCATAGAAAGCATTCAGTTGGAGTCTGATAGACTACTCTGCAAAGCGCTTGGATGACTACAGCTCTAACAGAACTCAAGGAGCTCAACACATCCGGAATAAAGCGGTTTATTTGATGGACACCCCATCAATTGCTTTAACCATTCACTTCTTCACCACTGGCGTACAATGTATACCGCCCATAAAATGCACTGCAGTTACATGCAACAATCCTTCAACAGCACCTTCCAAACCTGCAACCTCCACCTGCCTAATACAAATAGTGTTAAGATTGCATAGGAACATGAGTTGTACATTCTTTACTTGGCTTCACAATTGCAAAAGCACTCTGAGAGCATGATGCTGTGGCTTAGTGAGAAGCATAGAACCATATTCTGGTATGATCCAATCTTAGGAGAAAAACATATGGAGTCAAACACTTGAAAAATGGTAAAGTGACCTATTAAAGTTTTAAAAAAAGAAACAACTATTATGGCAAGATCTTGCTGTTCTAATTACTAGTTTTTTTTTAAACAGTTAGCTTATTTTTCTGACTTATTTTATATATTTAGAAGTAGCAAGTATTGGTTAGTGTTCACACTTAGTCTAAGATAAAACTAACAAACAGCAATCAATCCTGTTTCCTCGGATAAGCCCCTGTGCAAGCGCCGCAACGCAGTAACAATTTTACAAGGTTTACAATAAAGACAAATGAACGTGTGCTGGTTTTATCTCAGTAATCCTCTCCACTCTGATTTACTGGTTGAAAGCAACAGTTCTCTGTTGTGCTTCTTGAATTGTGCATGAAAAATCATTGGCTGTACATTAGATAAAGCATATTGACCTCTCGCTGAATTAAATAGACAAGCATGTAATATGTACTTCAAATAGGCATGCAATGCTTTGTGCTGCTGCACATGAAAATATTAACTATCCAGTAAGTCTTCATAATTTCTTAGTAATTAGATTAAGGCTGCAGTTAAACATTATGTTGGTCTAGGAATCAAGATCTGAATTTGATTGTTCCATGCTTTCAAAGAGCACCCGTACATGTTTTTTTTTTCATTTTCACAGCTATCCTTTTAATCTGCCATTTCTACTTGTTTCACATTTATATGTCAACAAATATCAACAAAACCCTTGTCTTTAAAGTAAACCACGACATTATTCCAGATTAAAACTTGTACAGAAGATAACCATTCCTTCATCGCTACTGGCTCACAATCTTTGAACTCCTTACTGAACAGCATGTGGGTGTACCTTCACTACACGGACTGTAGCTGCTCAAGAAGGGGGGCTCATAATTACCTTCTCAAGGATAAAAAGCGATAGGCAATAAATGCTGAGTTTTGCGAGCAACCCCCATATTCCAAGAATAAATAAAGAAAAATAGGAACCAAGAATGGATTATCAGTTAGTTAGGCATTAGAATGGATGCACCATAAATAACATCCAGATAAAGCTGGATGCAATTCTGGCTTTCTTAGATAATACAGATACCAGTATGAAAGCATATGACGCTTCAGACCTTCTTTGCTTGATGTCAGTCCACCAAATGTGTCTGTATAAATACAAAGCAATATTCTCTTTTAAAAGCAGAATGTGACTGTTCTGCCTTGTACAAACTGGGCAGCTCAACTAATCATAGCAGACCTGAGAGGCAGCATACTGGAGCTTCTGCGATTTTCAGAGCCCATGAGGTTACAGAAAATGTCTCCATTATATTGAGTCAATCCTCATCAATGTAAATAATCACTATTGGCAGAGCCTCACCAACATGATGGGTATAAATGTTCTCTAGTGATTTTTTATCTCAAAACCCTTCATCTTGATTTGTTTTTGATAAGATTTTAAAGAAACTAAGACCTCACTATGCACAGCATACATAAATCTAAGACCTTCACAAGAGGCTATTGTGATTATGAAACAATTGTATTGGTACATTGTAAGGCAAGACCTGTGCAGAAAGTAATGGAGAAAACAGCATTAAAATTTCAAGTTCCCACAAGTTAGATAAAATCATACAGGTTAGAAATATTTGGGTAGACAAATAATAACATAGCAAACATATCTTACCACAGGAGTATGCAAGTCAACAATAAGTCTTATAACTCCTTTTTAAACAGTTAAATCACCCAAGAGACAGATTTTCAGTGACATGGAGCACTGACAAATAATTTATATTTATTCCTCATTAATCAAATAGAGTTAAGAGTAAAATATGCATGAGGTTAGTTATTCATTGCCTTGCTTAACCATTAAGTAATCGGATGCAATGTATCTTGAGGATACCTGAAGTTCAGTTTGAAAGAAGAATTTCTGTGGACATTGCGAACAGTCGTAAATCTTATCTTCTTGCCCATGTACAGCGAAGATGTGTTGCTGCAGTTTGTTTGCCTGCACGAAGACTGAAAATAATTGAAAGTGATCAGAAGTGCATCTGCTGCAGAACTTGGCTGCCATTCCCAGCTGTATGTCTATTACTACCACACTGAGCCAAATCCCCCATGGATCGAGTGATATTTATCAATAAATCATTTTTTTGTTTCACTAAATTTAATCCACTATGTCGGTGATATTAATAATTTAATATTTCAAGGCAAGTGCTTCACTTATTTATAACATCTTGTATACGGAGCTCTTTTTAATTTGCACACATGAAGATGCCTTTTTAGGGGTGCTAATTATTGGTCTATGTCCTGGGATGGATCATCAGAAATGAACCTGCCATCTTCAGTGTAGCCATTATTCACTGTGCCAATTCAAATAACATTCAAATGTTAATATGTGCCAACAGGAAAGAAAACAATGAAAAGATAAAAGCAATCAAAGATCAGTTTTTTTTTGGTATGTTTTAGTGACTTGTGCTTATCAAAGAGAGGGATGCTTGAATGAAGAAATTAGAAACAAGCACTATCTGTTTGCACCCATCAGTGATAGATGGTCAGGCATTGGTTTTGTGAACACCATAAAGTCTCAACTTCACGAAGTGTTGTGAAGAGTGCTGCATTGGCTTTTATTTGTTACACTGAAGCCAATAGGTCCTCCAATTGGTGAATCTTAGTGGAGCAGCATAGGTCAGGGAGGTAGAAGTCCAATAGCTTTGTGTTAAAATGTTTATAGCCTGAGTTTACATCAGCATAGGCAAAAACATAATGACAAATTAATTTGGTTGTTGGACAGCCGTATCTCTTATTGAGTAGCATGTCATTGGTCTAATGTTATATAAAATTATTTGCAAAGGAACTATACAAACCATGGGCTACTATGGAATCTATTGATAAGCCTCCCCCCCACCATTGCTAAATTAATTCAAGTTAACCAAATCTTTTAAAATCAAATAATGTAAATAGTTGTAATAGTGGAGATAACACCTGGACTTTGACTAGTGAATTGTACTTTATACAGATCTGTGACTGTAAAGGAGGGCTTATGCCCGAAGGGCTTATGCCCTGAAGAAGAGTTTATGCCCGATACGTCGATTCTCCTGTTCCCTTGACGCTGCCTGACCTGCTGCGCTTTTCCAGCAACACATTTTTAAGCTGTGGCTGTAAAGGTAATGGTCAACATTTTGCCAAAGTTAGCTTAGTAAGAAAGGCAATATTATCATGAGATGGGCACTTTATACTTGAAATCTTCAGTAATATATTTTCTAATCAACCTGCTCATAGATATTATTATGCATCTCTACAGCAGGAAAAATTGAACCTGGCCTCTTGGCTCAGAGATAGGGACACTAACACTGCACTACCAGAGCTTCATTAAATCTTTCAAAGTAAAGTATAAAACTTAAGTGGATCCAACTCCAGACTGCACTGAACAAAAAAATTATACTTTTTATTGAAATCCTATTTGTGTTTTTAATCAAAGTTATGAAAAGCAATGTGTGACACTAAATTAGTTCACAACCTTTTCCATTAATTTGAAGCAATAAAAGTTTGTCCATTAAGGCAGAAAACTAAGCAGAAATCTAAAACTACAATAGTGCCTCAGCACAGCTCAAATAGCCAATCTTCACTCCTGAACCATCACTAGCTGCAATGTGGCCTTAAAGGGACATGGTTCCAATATGAAATAAGGAAAGACTGACAATTCCAATCAAAAATGATTAACGGTTTTGTAAGAAGGGAGTAAATCTGCTTTCCACAAAATTAATAATGAATCTAACAGTTCCAGAGAGCGAATCATTTTAATTTTTCCTTAAGTCAGAATCAGATTAATATTATTGTGTTTAAGAATCATATCGCACCTTTGGGGACAGAAACACCTATTGCTGATGCTTGTAATATTTAATAAAAACAGAACACGAGGCCAAGATGCACTACATAGATGATCATATTATTTCTCTGTTTTTGTGGTTTGGTAAGGGACTTCCTACCTAGTTTATGTGGTAATAGGATGAAGCTGTGTAAGACATGAGCAAAAACAGAAATATGCTATGTACATTTGATCAATGCGGCTGCAGGTATAAAGCACAGTGTGTGTATGGATTGTCTGAGGGCCCATCTGCAAGTACACGTGCAATGAATTGGAGCCTCAGGTGTAGCTTATGACCTGCCATTATTAGTGTTTATATATAGGCTGAATCAAACAGCAAGTATGAAATATTAAATTTGACTACAAATATTGCTACCACACACTAATTAGAATCAGTGAGGTGAAACCAGACCAGATCTGGAATAAGCTCTTGATGAAGTTGCTCACTACAGTACTTTTAATTTCCCAAATTTCCAGACCAAAGCCAGTAATTTACCATGATACCTCTATAGTTGCCCATTTATTCACCCATTCCCTCATCTTTAATGCCCTTTTCCCTGGTAGAAAGTTTATTCTGTCTCATCCTGGTTGTTCCATCTAGTATGGTTACATCTTTATTTCTGCAAGCAACCTTACTTGGCCATCTGTCGCTGAATTTGACTGGTCCCATCAAATTCCCTTGGCCTTGCTCTTTTCTGCAAGAACAAGCTCATAATCCAGAAACACACTGAAGAGTGAGAATAACCCCCACATTCAGTTTCCACCAAAACATCTTCACCTTTTGGTAGCAAGTACAAGCAGTTCTTGGATTAATAAGGTCAACACTATCCTGCTGTCCATATTGTATCTGTTGCTTTCCTATTTCTGCATGAAGTTAAACTGCTTCAGGTTCCCTATATCCTACCCTTGAGCCACGTAATTGAAGGGAAGAGGACTCATCCATTGATTCGGAATTTTACAGCCTTCCAGATTCAAATACTGAGTTCAACAATTCATAAACTATGACCCCAACTTTTCTTTCGTTTTAGACAACAGTCGCAGGTGATGATTCTGTCTCCACTAAGGCCATCTTTTGTTCCTTTACTTCTGTTACAATTACCATCTTAGTCAATTTTGCATCGTTAACCATTTTGGTCATTTAGTCTTTCCCATCTGCTTCCAACCCCAGATCATCCCTTTTATTCTTTTATATTCCCACTACATCTGTAATTGTTTAAAATTTGTCATATCTTCAACTTTTTCACATCCTTCTGAAAAATCATGACCTGAACTATTTGTCTCTCTACAGATGCTGGTGTATCTGCTGAGCATTTCCTTTCATTCTAGATTTCCATCATTCACTGTGTTTTGCTTTTGTATTACTGAAAGTGCTTTTCGTACATCTTTCCTAATATTGTCTTTGATTCAACATTTGAATCTCACCAATCAGGTTTATGCCCATTTTATGGCAGAAATCGCTCTGGTCAGTCGGAAATAAATTCTCTCTGACATAAAATGTGGTGCCATGTTCTCTCCTCATCCTCTCTACAGCTTTTACCACTTTTGATCATATTATCCACTTCTAATTTCTTTTCTCCATTTTTACAACAACGAAGTAGCTCTGGCTCTGCTCCACACTTACTTTGAACACAAATTGATTGGTATCTCTTGCAACAGTTTCTCATTCTGGTTCAGCATTATTAAACCTTAAGCTTGAGGATCTATCCTTGGCCCTCTTCCTGTTCTAAGCTACATGATGCCCCTTAGCAGCATCATCCAAATCCATAGGGTTAACTTCCACATGTATGCTCATGATACCCAGCTTTATACCTCCATAACCTCCATAGAGCCTTGTCTGCTGCCTGTGGTTTCAAACTGCTTGTCAAACATCCAGTCTTCAAAGGGGTCATGATTTCCTCCAGTGGTACTGTCGTCACCTCATACTGCAAGTTCCATAACCTTGCCATGAATTTCAGTTCATCGTCAGCCAGTAACTCAACATGAAACAAACGGTTTAGTCTCAAGCACCCTATCAACCCAATAGGAGTAATTTTGTATACTCAGACAAAATAAAAGTCTTTTCCACCACTGTAACATTGACTACTTCAAGTGCTGCCTTGGCCAACTACTGCTGAAACCCTCACTCTTAAAATGTTAGAGACTCAAACGTTCCAATACTTTTCTGACCATCCTCCAAACTCTGTATTCCTCAGTTCACTTGGCATTGTATCCTATCACATAAATCCAAACAGTGCTGTGCTATTTGAACTATATTGACATTTGGTTCCCCTAGTGCCTCCAACTTAAACTTCTCATTCGCATTTAAATCCTTACATGGCTTCACTCCTCCCTGTCTCTGTAATCTCTTCTATCCTTACAATCCCTCTCCCTACAACTCTTTGCTTCTCCAACTTGGGGCTCTTGCATATCTGCCCTTCTATCATACTACCATTTACAGAGATGTCTTCCATCACCTTCCCTACATGCTCTAGAATGATGTTTCTCAACCCCTTCAACTCCCATCTTTATATCCTCTTTTAAGGACCTCCTTAAAAGGTAACCAGGCTCCAGTATCATTTGAGTGAGTCTGTGTTGCATCTCCTTAGCCAATATATATTTTCCAGGGGGTGGTGCCCACTACTGCACACATGACTCCAGATGGGATCTGACAAGGCTCTGTGCAACTGAAGCATAACTTCCTCCCCTTTGTAACCTAGCCCCCCCACCACCCCGAGATAAAGGCTGACATTTCATTAGCCTTTTTGATAGTGGTTACTAAGTGTGCAGTAGCTTCAAATGATCTGTGCATTTAGACTCCCAAATGTGCACCTCATTGCCAACTTCAAATCCTAAAGAACCTCCATAAACAAGCATAGAATGTAGTCAATGTGACTTTGAATAAAATGCATCAACATTTCTGAATCTTTATTTGAAAAGTGGAATTAGACTGCAATGACTGATATTAATTATATTGATAAAGCAAAAGCAGCGATTTCACAGCCACAAGTAATCAATGTTGTCGCTAAAAGCCCAGTATTACCCTCAAGCAGAGTAATTTTTTTCATTTATTTTGCAGAAATTACTCTAATGCTCTCAGAATTGAACTTAATTTATTCAGTATTCACAATTAAAATTAATAGCTTCTGATTCAACTGTGGAAGAGATCAAAACAAATTCTATTGTATGCAACTTACCTGTAAAACAAACAGGGCATTTAAAAGTACCTCCCATCCCTTCAAAGCTGTGTTCAATCAGGTGACACAGTAGCTTTGCTGGTGAGTCAAACATCTGGTTACACAGTTTGCACTCATGATTGATGCCTTCCTCTGTAAAGTTCAAATAATATAACAGTTAGTTAAAGAAAATTATAGGCTGGAAGTCGGGGTACACAATGAAACTGTTTGAAATTTATATTTGAAAACCAACAATCTAAACCAAGTACCAAGTATCATCATGGCAGGTGTCAATAAAAAAAACCTAGATATTGTTCAAAACCATTAAAGTTCCAATCTATTATTGCATACTATAATATTTGTATGTTTGCTCTAAGGCTGGTTATGATGCATTTGTGCCATCATCAGCATTTGTATTTTACAATATTTAAAATACATCTTGCACCTGCAAGAGGCGTGAAGATTTAAGTAGCATTAAAATATTGAAAACACAAATCAACATTGCTCTGACCTTAAACCATGACTGTCGGTTTTTTTTTTACAGATATCATGGATTTGGGATACTTCTGGCAGCTGAAGATGAGCATTTGGAGCTGACAGATTTATTACTCCTATCAGATTTGATGACAGCAGATTAGGACCCTGCTGAGTCTTGGTAACAGCCTGTCACCAAATCAGGATTAGTTGCACTGACCACAGATGTTTTTGATTGGATAAACCTAACACCTTCCCTACTGCGCTTTTACTGAGGCTAAAGCTAAATGTACCAATTTTATAGCACCCAAGTGTTAACATTTGCTTTCTTTAACAGTTAGACAACACTGATAGGCTACAATGAATGCTAACATTATCGGTCAATTAGAGATGGGTTGGGATTGGTTACATTTTTGATGCAATCCAGCAATTGTCGTCCAACAATAAACTTGTCAGAAGGTAATGAATTCACTACAAACTTCAGGAGAAAAATGTAATTGGAAATATATCTTATGCCAAGTATGCCTCTTCCTCTCTTCTCCTGCTGGAGACTAGATATAATTTTACTGGCTCTCTGAAGGCTCCTAGGAGGTATACGTGCTGATAAATGCCACAGAGTCATATCAGGATGGCTCCCTGATGCAATCCTGCTGTTTGGGAAGTTTCTCAACAACAGGAAAGTTACTGACTTGGCATACTGCCAAGCAGAGGTGGCTGGTGAACATAGACAATTAAAGACCAATGAAGGGCTACTTCCTGGGGTCAGTGGCATTTAGCTGGTGGCGGAACTGTTTCCCAGCATTGTGTGGGGAGACCAGAAGCTTCAAGAGAGTAGCCACCTTCAGATTTCGGGGGGGGGTGGTGGTGGGGGGGGGGTCGGCGGCAGGGGGAGATGGCAACTGGATGCTCATGACGCAAAGAGGGGAATCCCACTGGCAAAGACCATTCCCATGATATCACTGGAGAGGTTTCCCCTCTTCCTGCTTGGCCCCAACAAACGGAACAACTCTGCATCAACCTCTCAAACCCTGCTCAGAAACGGTAACATGGCGCAGACCTGCACATTTCTCTTACAGCCTCAGCAGCAGCTATCTCTTTTTGTAACACTGCAAATGCCGCAGAACTTTCCTCTGATTTGGTTGGGGGGCGGGGGGGAGAGCAGAGTGGGGTTTTTGTGGCAGGGGTGAGGAGAACAGATTGTGCGTGTGTGAATGAGTGGGTGTTGTGATTATGCTTGCAGGATTATATGAGGAGGGAGTCAATGAGTAGTGCCCCCAGAGGGGGGGGTGGGGAGCTGAGTGTTCTTTTACTTTATTCATGGACCCTGATCATCGCCAGGTGTGCCAGCATCTATTGCCCACACCCTAGTTGGCCTTGAGATGGTGGTGGTAAACTGCCTTCTTGAAGTCTATTTGTTGTAGGTACACACAGAGGTCAGAGAGAGACAGAGAGCGAGAGAGAGAGAGAGAGAGAGAGAGACAGACAGACAGACAGAGACAGATACAGACAGAGAGAGAGAGAGAGAGAGACAGAGAGAGACAGAGAGAGAGAGAGGCACAGAGAGAGAGAGTCATAGGGATGTACAGCATGGAAACAGACCCTTCAGTCCATGCTGACCAGATATCCTAAATTAACCTAGCCACAATTGCCAGCATTTGGCACATATACCTCTAAACCCTTCCTATTCATATATCCATCCAGATGCCTTTTAAACATTGTAATTGTACTAGCCTCCACCACTTTCTCTGGTAGTTCATTCCGTACACGCACCACCCTTTGTGTGAAAAGTTGAACCTTAGGTCCTTTTTAAATCTTTCCCCTCTCACCCTAAACCTATGCCCTCTAGTTCTGGACTCCCCACCACAGGCAAAAGACCTTGTATATTTACCTTATCCATGCTTCTCATGATTTTATAAACCTCTATAAGGTCACCCCTCGGCCTGCAGCACTCCAAGGAAAACAGTCCCAGCTTATTCAGCCTCTCTCTTCTTCTAAGGAGAATGATAGTATGCAAACAGAATAAAGAGGGCATTGGAAACAAAGCTTCTAAAAAGATGAATGCTACAAATATAAAAAAGCATGCGTGCAAGAGTAGTGTGGTCAGCAAAAAAATATCAAGTGCAAATGCTGCTTTTCTCAATATTTTTTAAAATCAGTGTACAACAGGAAAGCATCCTCTAGGCAAGGTCACCAGTTCAAAAGGTTGAAAAGGTAGCTATGTATTTGGAGTTTGGGGTATGTCAGTGCATGCTGGATGTGTGTGAGAATTTGAGAATGAGTGTGGTGTTTATGTAGAGACCTAACTAAATTTATGTTGTGGGTCTTGGTGGAGATCATTGCGTAGTGGGTTAGATTTGCCTTTGACAGAGAGTTCAGTCACACAAATAATAGAAACATGAAATAGCATTTTGTAACCTTGTTATCACTTCTACTGCTCTGATACATTAAATTCTTTCATGTATCTCCAACCAAGTTCCTCTTAATACCTGACTGTCACCATGAAGAACAAATAGATCTAGGAAACTAATAAAATGATCTACACCCTCAGAACTGGTACCTTTATCAACTCCAATGTTGCTGACTGGATTAGTCTCTCTCTGGTTGAACATAAATATCTTTAACAGTGTTGAACGTTTTTCATGTAGTTAAAGCACTTGCACAGAAACATCAAAAATAGAAGCAGAGTAGGTCTTGAGCCCTTTGAGTCTGTTCCACCATTCATAATGATCCCGGCTGATCATCCAACTCAATAACCTGTGCCTGTTTCTCCCCAAATTGTTTTAATCCTTTTAGCCTCAAGTGCTGTATCCAACTTCCTCCTTGAAATCAAACAACGTTTTGGTCTTGACTGCTTCACACATCAACATTATCAAAGAACACAAGGACATAATATATTTGGGACAATCCATTCAAAGAAATGGAGCTATTTCTTCTGGGTTGTTAGTAGTTAATGGTTTATAAATTGCAATTTTTATTTTGTTAGAACTCCTTTGACTAGGTCCCACTGGAATGTGAGTTATTCAAGAAAGGATGGAGATGGAAAGCAGGAAGTTACAAACCAGTTAGTTTAACATCTACACAGAGTGAAAATGTGAGAATCGTATTTAAAAAGTCACAGCAACACACTCAGATAAGTTTGAAATGACATGATTTTGTGAAAGAAAATTTGCATTTAACAATCTATTAGAAGTTCTTTGAGGAAGTGGAATGTGCCGTGGATAAAATAGAACTGGTGGATGCATTGTACTTAGAGTTGTAGATGGCACCTGATAAAGTGGCACATCAAACATTATTATGGAAAATAAAACCACGTGGTGTTATGGATAACATTGATAGATAGAACACTGGGTGGCTAACAGGAGGCAGTGAATGGACATAACTGGATCTTTTTCAGATGGCAAAGTATAATGAACGGTTCTCAACAGCAATCTGTGCTGGGGCCTCAGATATTTACGATTCATACAAATGACTTGGATGAAGGGACAAATGTGCTGACATTACAAAGATAAGTAGCAAAGTAAGTTGTGAAAAGGTCACAAGTTCATTACAAAATAAATGGATAGGTTAAATGAGCAGTCAAAGGTTTACAAATGGAAAGTAATGTGGGAATGTATGGCATTGTCTATTTTGGCTGGAAGAATAAAGAAAATCTAAATAGTGACATATTGCAGAACTCTGAAATGCAGAGGCATCAGACTGCTCAAGTTAAAAGATCTCAAAGATCCATCCCACCCTGGCAATGTTTTTCTACAACCTCTACCATCGGGGAGAAGGTACAGAAACTTGAACGCATGCACCAGCTGGTTTTGAAAGTTTCTATCTTACTGTTGTTAAAATACTGAATAGACTCACAAACTCTTAACATTCACTTGTACCTGTGTTTTTGTTTTTGCTGCTGTTTATCTATTATTTACTTATCTATGCTACTTAACTATGTGATCTGCCTGTATTGTGTGCAAGACAAAGCTTTTCACTGTGCCTCTGTACACATGACAATAAATTCAATTCAATTCAATACAAGAATCGCAAAAGTCAATTATACAGGTATAGCAAGTAAGAATGTTATTATTTACTGTGAGGGGAATTCAATTCAATTCAAGTCAATTCATTTCAAATACAAAAGGAGAGGATTGGGTTGGATCGGACAGTAGCTCAGTGGTTAGCACGGCTGCCTCACAGCACCAGGGACCCAGATTTGATTTCAGTCTTGGGTGACTATCTGTGTAGAGTTTGCATATTCGCCCAATGCCTGCATGAGTTTCCAGTGGGTGCTTCAGTTTCCTCCCACAGAACAATGAAAGATTAAGTCATAGAGATATACAGCACGGAAACAGACCCTTCAGTGCAACTCATCCACACTGACCAGATATCCTGAATTATTCCAGCCCTATTTTCCAGCATCTGTCCCATATTCTTCTCAATTGTTCCTATTCATATACCCATCCAAGTGCCTTTTAAGTGTAGTTTTACCAGCCTCTACCAGTTCCTCTTTCAATGGAATGCTAAATTGCCATGCTAAATTGTCTGTAGTGTTCAGGAATGCGTAGGCTAAGTGGGTTAGCCATGGGAAATGCAGGCTTACTGGGATAGGGCAGGGGGCGAGGTCTGTGTGGGATGCTCTTTGGAGGGTCTGTGCAGACTCGATGGTCCAAATGGCCTCTATTTGCACTGTAGGGATTCCATAACTTAGATTATGCTTCAGTTATACAGAACACTGGTAAGACTACATCTGGGGTGCTGTGTACAGTACCGGTCACCATGTTTAAGGAAGGATGTAAATAAATTGGAAGCAGTTTACAAACAATTTACTAGACTAATACTTGGAATGAGAAAGTTGTTTTATGAGGAAAAGTTGTACAAACCCCAGGCTTGTATCCACACGAATTTGGAACAGTAAGAGGCGATTTGATTGAAGCATATCAGATGTTATGACAGGATAGATGTGGAGAGAACACTTCCTCTTATGAGCAATGCTCACTTTGTTATTTTCTGCACCCAAAATCCTAATCACACCAACTGGCATGTGTGGAACCTCGAGATGGCTGTGCAGATCAGCCATGACATTACTGAGTTGCCTGAGGGGGCTGAATGGCCTATTCCTGATTTATATTTTAACATTCTATGTACACTTTCTCTGGGTATGTTTGGCAGACTCCTTGAAACCACCTGAGGGAGTTACTAATCAACAGACCATGAACCAAAAGTGTACTTTTTTTGTAACAACTTAAGTAACAATCACTTCCCAGTCAAAGCTGCTCGTAAAGTTTAAAAGTAATGAAGAGAAAACTAAGTACAACAAAAAAATTGTGATTAGGCTCTACTCAAGATAAAGGCAGAGAGCCTGAAGCGTGGAGAGATAAGCTAGAGGAGGGTGGGGGTGGGGATAGAGTAGCATAGAGTACAATAGGTCAGTGGGGAAGGAGATGAAGGTGATAGGTCAGGGAGGAGAGGGTGGAGTGGATAGGTGGAAAAGGAGCTGGGCAGGTCGGACAAGTCCGGACAAGTCAGGGGATCGTGTTGCTGGAGGTTAGAAACTAGGACTACAGATTCAAAAACTCCAGCAACGGTTCTCCATCAAGATCCTCTGCTCCACGCTTACAGCAATGCACCTAACCTCTCTACAGTCTGCCCTGCCTCAGCTGAGGGCCACACGCTCTCAGAATTGCAAAGGACCCACTCTGTACTACATCCTCAGGAGAATTCATACTCTCAACAAACAGTATTTCAACTCCATCTCAAACATCAAAAACTGTAAGTACAACAAACTTTTATCTACCCACCTCCATAACCAGCGCTCCT
>NC_057726.1:41476939-41569213 GCF_004010195.1 Chiloscyllium plagiosum
CCCTCCTCTAGCTTATCTCTCCACGTTTCAGGCTCTCTGCCTTTATTCCTGATGAAGGACTTTTGCCCGAAACGTCGATTTTGCCTGTCCTCGGATGCTGCCTGAATTGCTGTGCTCTTCCAGCACCACTGATCCAGAATCTGGTTTCCAGCATCTGCAGTCATTGTTTTTACCTCTTTCTACTCAAGATAAGTTCAGTATGACAAGCAACTGCATGGAATGGAATCCAAACCTATGCAATTATTAAAAAAAATCTGGATTTAAAGTGTGAATCCAAACACTTCAAGGCACCACACCCCAATGCTTAACACACTTACATATGTAAACCCCTGAGACAGCAAAGTTTACCCATATATCTGCACAATAAGTCAAGAACAGATCACCACATTTAATGTAATTAGGCAGCTAAAACACACAGCATTCTGTCAACACATGTAGTAGATGCTTCCTAAAAGTAAAATACAAATAAGCTGAAGTTAAAAGGGGAGACACTCCTTAAACTCACCAATATATGCAAGACGTACATTTCTCTGGCTCACTGTATTTCTGCATGAGCCATGCAATAATGCAAAAAATAAATATTTGCGTTTTCATTGTTAATTTAACATACAAAGTGTACTTAAGGGAGTTCATCTTGTTGGCATTGAATTAAAACTATAAAAGCTTTAATCCCCTTTTGTGTATAAAGTTACAGCTGGAGTTTAAAATCTTTCAGAATACACAGATTTAAAACAAAGGTAATTATTTATTGTCCTTCTAAACAGTAAATGGAGTGGAATAAGCAGTCTGCTGACTTCTCACTCATGGCAGTTATGATCTACTATTGCACTCCTTAGAAACTGTCACCACAGATGAATGCACTAGTATAAATATTGTCTAGAATCCCCTTAGGGATCAATGTCTGCTACAGTTCATGTTGTTTACATTTCAAAGCTGCTATAGCTCTGTGAACAATAATTATTGATTAATTGATTAAAAAGACAATTGCATCCTCTTTTTCAACATTTTTACAAATGCTAATGAATTTTGAACGCAGATCAGTCTGTTCAAAACAAGGGTACCAGCTACATCAGTGGCTAAAAGTCATAAATTACTGTGCAGTTAAAAAAAACTAAGCAAATATGAGTTCGCAGCAGGGAACTAATAATGCGCCTCCAGCTGTTCCAGTTAACCTGCAAATGTGGCCATCTGCACCTCAGGAGAGAAAGAAGAAAGAAAGATGGTGCCAGGGAGAAAGGAGGAAAAGGAGGAAATACCGGCAGCACAGGGAGAACCTGCACCCAGAGCAGCAGGGGTGACCTTGCTACTTATGACCAGGCAGACACATAAAGTACTAGCTAAAAAGACTAATAGTATACTTAATGTATGCGAACAGCTTTCTAATAGTCATAGTTCTATTGTGGTTTTTGCAGTTTTAATGAGAAAGTAGACTTCCTTTTTAATATTCATGCTCTCATTGCATGATACCTGTTTATTGATGTGGTACAGTGCATACACAAATCACACAGCAATAAACACTCTTAAGATGGTTCTCAAGTATCTCAAATGCCTTAAATTAAAACCACACTTGTTCCAGGACTTTTGGATCATTATAATTAACAGCACATTCTGATGAAAGATCATTGACCATGAAATGCTAATTTTGTTTCTCTCCACAGATGCTGCCAGACTTAGTGAGCATTTCCAGCATTTGGTTGAAGATTCCAACATGCTTTATATTGTCCTTTTGATTAACAGCACATATCTGTTGGTGGGCTTCTGTCTACACGTTTCTTATTTTAATCAAAAAGTTGTATTTATATAGCATCTGTAACATTGTAAAATGTCCCAAGGCACTTCAAAATGATGGTTATGCAACAGATTTCAACATCCCATGACTCAAAAAGATATTTGTGCTAATGACCAAAAAGCAGGAACAAAGACAGAGGTTTTGAGGAGTGTCTGAAAAGATGAAAAAAAGTAAGAAGCAGACAGGTTTAGGAAGGGCATCCCAGAGCTTATAGCAAGATAAATGAAGGTATAAATACAATTAGCACACTGATTTACACAGAATTGCTCAAAATGTCAGAATTGAAAGAGCACAGAAAGCTTAAAAGATTGTGAAGCTAAAAGAGGTTACAGAGATTGGTACGGGTAAGAGCATGAAGGGATTTGAAAACAAACATGAAAATTAAGTAAACACAGGCATAGTATGTAAATATAGCATGGTGCACATTAGAAAACAGATAGCAGTTTTAAATCATCATTAACTTATGGAGGGTGGGATATAGGAGACTGGCCAGGAGTGCATTGGGATGGTTCAGTTTAGCAATAATGAGGCATGGGTGGGTTTTTAGCTCAAATGATCTGGACGGGGTCCAAAGTTATGTGGCATTAAACAGGTAAGCAGTCTTATCAATGTTGAGGTTATGTGTTCAGAAGCTCATCCCAGGGTCAAATATGACACCAAGATTGCTAGCAAACTGGGTCAGCCACAGATAGTTGAAAGGGAGAGGGATTTTCTGCTGTTAAAATGTTCTTAAGTTATCCAAGAACGAAGAGGTTTTCCATTATGCATAAACTCAACTATCATGGGTACAGGCTGATTTCAAAATTATTCAATATTGTGACCACAGCATTTGCTGGGGAAAACTCACTGTAATATTAGACATTATGTGTCACTGTGTCTATCATATCGAAATTTATATTTATTTTATTAAATTTATATCTAAAGGAGCTGGTTGAATTAAAGCCTAAAGCTGGATAGTTTCTGAAAATACAGTACATAACATACTTAAATATTAAACCATATCAGTACGTACATTTTTACTGATTTCCTTGTATTTAATACTTCTCTGAGATTTTACTTGCATATGTTTTGCTAAAACTACCTTTTTCTCTATGAAAACAAATTCAGTAGAAAGCTATTTAAAGACAAGTGCTAAATAACTTGAGATATGAAAAAATACGAGGAGACAAGGGAAAGAAAGAAACTAAGGAATGGATATGAAACAGCAACAGAAGTGATTATAAAAGGATGTTATTTTTATCCTAATGCACTATGATGCAGTAAGATACAGAATGGTGTATTTATCACTTAATAATTACAGGTAATTCTTGAAGAAAAATGGCATCTCAACACAGCATAAGTGTTTTTTAGACAAAGTTACGCATGTGAAATTTATGAAAATATTGCTTTGTGGGGAAAGATTCTAATTTATAAGTTTTAACATTTCACAGTGAATGGAGTTAGCCTGTATGTTTTTTGTATTTGTATGTGCTAAATTATTTAGTTCAGCAGCAACAATGAGAGGATAGAAAAGAAGTAATATTATAGTAGTGGCGGGAACAGCAAGAGTCACAACTTAATTCTTGAAATCCTGATAAAACATGCCCCCATTTTTTCAACGATTTAATCCGCCCTACTACTTCAACATGATACCACATTTTAAAATAAGATATTCAACAGGAATCGGTTTAAATTTTGAAAGAATTGATTTCTCTTTTGAGCCACACAATATTGGAATTTTAAAATAGGAATGAGAAATAGATTTTAAAAACATTTAAAATTCTAGATTAACACTGTCTTGGGGAATGTGATCATTGTATTATTCCACAGATTATTTGCTGATCATTGGATTTAAATTTAGAGGTTTAAAAATTTTAAAAATAATATTAAAATGTATTCGACAAATACTTCTCAACTGATTGGATCAAATGAATGTTGTGTTTCAAAATAATCTATGGCAAACTATGACAGCTTGCATTAGTAAAAATTTAGCTTAAACACAATGGGCCATAACATGCTATGGAAGTCAATAAAAGGGCTGTTAGATTTAGTCTTGCATGTTTAGGTTTCAAGCAGGCCAAGCAACTATTTAGCTTAAACAATGGGACTAAAGGATCCTGAAATTAATAGTGTTAGAGTTGAGAAGAAAGCTAAGTAAAACTGGGTGAATCCAATGTCAAATCAGTATGAAACGAGAAATAAAGCAGAAAGACTGAGAGAAATGAAATAGAGAGAAAAGTCAAACAGAATTAAAATGTTAACTTCTGCATTTCTTTAATTCTTCAATAATAAATTAAACCTTGAGGAATGAGATTATACACCGGTCTTAGCTCCAGTACTGAGAGGATGGAAATTAATCCTTATCAAACTTGGAGTGAAACAGATAACTTATGAAATAAACTTTGCACAGAAACTTATCTATTGTGTGGCTACTGCATTCTACATAATGCAATTTAATGGTGACTTATTATTATATGGCAGAACAATTAAGTAGAATACTAAATAGCACTTTCCAAAGGTATTAATTGCATAATATTGCCACATAATTTTAAGTAATCTTATTACATCATTTGAAAATTATATCAATTTGGTTTGGACCCATTTACCTGCTGAGCAGTACTGGATAAAAGTTTATCCCTAATAAAAGAACATGCAGCTCTTTGATAGTCCAAATGTCTCTTTTCCTTTTGATGTCCAAAACTATTCTACATCTACCTCGACAACACTGTCTGACTTTGTCACTGCCTCAGCTTATCTGCTGCTCAAAATCCTATCTTTGTCCTTGTTACCTTTAGACTTCACTATTCCAGTGCATTCATGGCCAGTCTTTCCTTCTATCCTTCCCAAACTTGAGATCATCTTAATGCCTCTCGCATTTGCTCTTACTCACACAAAAATCCATTTACTGATCACTGTTCTGCTTGTTGATCTACATTGGCTCCTAGTTAAACAAAGCCTTGATGGTAAAATTCTCTTTCTTGTTTTCAAATCCTTCCACGGTTTTGTCCTTCCCTAGATCTATAATCTCCTCCAATTCCAAAACACTCTGAAATCGCTGAGCTCATTTAATCTTGCCCTCTTGAGCATCCCAGACTTCAACTGATACACCATTAGTAGCTGCGCTTTCAGATATCTCCACTCTACGCTCTGCAATTATTCACTGTGTACTGGACAAGTACTGTCAGTCTGAAGCTTCCAACCCCCCCATCACAAATATCCATTTGTAACATTTAGCCTGAATGTGATGTAGTGGGGAAATCACACCCATTTGTGGGGAGAGTTGGGGCTTACTCATCACCCAGAACCAGCAGTGAAGGCAACAACACTAGACAAGGGCTACCTGGTCAGAGTTTGCCACTGGGGTTAAAGCTGCCTCAGCCATTTAAAGATCAATGATCTTCTCCACCTGCCAGTATAAGTATCATATCTTCTCAGATACCTCACATACCACCTCCAACCAAGGCGCATGTTCGACCACTCTTAACAATGCCTGAAACATCTTCCCTTACTCACTGCCACCCACCTGAACGGCCAAAATCACTAACCCTGAAAGCCTTCTGCGCTACCTATTCACTCGACTGGACAACTCCCCCACCTGCACCAAAAGTAACAATTGCGTCACCCATCTTCATTTCCCTTCAAACTTACCATTCAGGCATTCCAGGAGGAAAACAAACAGGGCAGGAAGAGTCAACATGGGTGATGGGCTATATGACATTCAGCTCCTCACCTCTGACTGGTCCAGCTAGCAAACTGTTTCCGAGCCTGTGGACTGGTGTCATCCTAGTAGATCTATTCGACACCTGTCTAATCATTCCTGAAGGAAGTGTAAATAATTATCCTATCCTACCACCATTTAGAAATGTTTCTTTAGTCTACTTTTGCGTGAGTGTATTAGAGCATAGTTGCTTCACATAGAAAGAGGGGGAGGATAGCTTGGTGGGGAGGTCAGTATGGAGAAAGGAATGCTGCAGGAGGGGTGAACCTGCCTCAGAGACTGCTCTTAGCTTTCTGTGCTCGCATCCCCAAAAGCTATCCCCTTGATTTGACAGAGGTCTGCTGACGACCATGAACAACTTCTTTCCTTTGTGCACACACTCCACTACATGGCAAGACAGAAATAATATGAGCCTCTGGCTAAAGGGGAAAACTACAAAATGTCAATGCAAGTGCCCAAGTAAACTCAGAGTGAGTGAGTGCTAAGACAGCAAGCAAAGCGTCTGTAGATGCAGCCCGCTCCAGTCCCTGAGCGTACAATGCTGCAACATTACAGTCAGAGTTGTTGGTGCAGCAATGAAACACAGATGCCTCCTGTACATTCTTCGATGCTGGCACATATCGGGATACCAGTGTCTATCTCATGGAGCATACCCCAAGATGTTGGTGCCTGGTCTCCAACGCAGAGTTCCTTTGGAGCAAGCTGGGTCCCTGTTCTGTTTTTCAGGTCCCATTTTCACAATGTCTAGCTTGCTTGGCAAGATTGGTAAAGTAGATAGCTGAATGTTAGTGAGTGAGTCGAGCTATCAGCAGGGGATTTAGGAGGTAACAATCCCTTTAATAGCCAACTCACTGCTGCCTAGCCAGAAACCCATCATGCTGCTTGTGAAAAGTATACAAAATGGAGAGATGTGGCCCTGACATTGAGGTGGGTCTCCCAACACTTCTTGTTCAATTGTGCCACAAATCTCGTCATAGCCCACATTGCTCAGAACCCAGTAAGATTCTGTCCATAATTTATTGTTGATTGCCCAAGGATCCAGGTATAAATATGGAAGTTCTATGCAAAGAATTTTCAACTCCTAGCACATGAAATATACTTCAGCACAGTCCAAACATTAATGGTAAATGTTGTAACCAAGCTTGGATTTCTAAAAAGGGAATTTAGAAGCAGTACGTCTGTTTGCCTGAGATAAACAGAGGGTTCTGACAGTATAGCAATTGTTGTCATGCAAATGAATGACCTCTTTGCGTTCTTCAGGTAGACTGATGCTCTTTTGGTAGAGGTTTTGAATCTTCAATGATAATACACATGGCAAACTTCATTACAACATAACAAAACTGTTTCTAACTTCACTGCAAGGTTCAGATTGGGAATATACTAAATAGCATCAACATAATGTTATAACAAGCAGGACATTTGACTCCTGTTGCAATAACCTCTTCCCCAAAATGGGAAGAGGTTATTGTCTTCTTAAAGATCAATTGAAACTGTAAATTGTGAGCCATGGCTCAGAGTTTGTACATTTGCCTCTGAGATCAGAAGATCTAGTGGGCGGCACGGTGGCACAGTGGTTAGCACTGCAGCCTCACAATGCCAGAGACCCGGGTTCAATTCCCGCCTCAGGCGACTGACTGTGTGGAGTTTGCACATTCTCCCCGTGTCTGCGTGGGTTTTCTCCGGGTGCTCCGGTTTCCTCCCACAATCCAAAAATGTGCAGGTTAGGTGAATTGGCCATGCTAAATTGCCCGTAGTGTTAGGTGAAGGGGTAAATGTAGGAGTATGGGTCTGGGTGGTATGCGGGTCGGTGTGGACTTGTTGGGCCGAAGGGCCAGTTTCCACACTGTAAGTAATCTGATCTAATCTTGGGTTCAAGATTCACTTCTTGACGTTCAGCTTATCATTACTCTGGGAATAATTAGGAGTAATTTTTCACTGGTTCCACACAAATTTAAGGTATGTCCACATGGGCTAGATTGAAGAACATGGTCTTTAATAGAGGGTGAAGGCAAAACTGGATAAATCTTAAATGCAATAGGAATGGTAAAATACATCAATGTGGTGGTATTTCCAAGAATGTTTTCAATCATAAATTCACAGAGGGGCATACAATCTTCAATATTTTAACTGTTGCATGCATTGATTTTCAGTTTGGGGTGTTTATGCAGGGAGACCACTGGAAATGTTGAGTGTGAAGGTGTCAGAGGCTCAGTTGAGGATTTCAGCAGCTGATGAGCTGAAGCACAGCAGAGGCAGATGATGTGAAAATGTTGGTCATTCAGTTTTGTAATAAGAGGAAATGAGGTAGGCATCTATATTTAGGGCGGAGTAGCATGTCATAGGCACAAATAGCAAAGCCCAACTTCAGACATGGTCAAAGATGTAGAGTCTTTGGCTTTGGTCTCACTAATATTTAACTGGAGGAAATTGTCTCATCCATGAGTCAATATCAGACGAACAATTGAACAACAGAGGCAACAGAATGTCCTGTAGAATCTTTCTTCAAGAGATCCAATGGCTGGTGACCATTTCTGTGATACACAGATTGTATATAAAAAGTACAAAGGATGGGTCTTTTAGATCAAATGATCTATTCTTGTTCTACATTTCTGATGTCTATGTTTTAATCCCTTGAGGTGGTCATTTTTCCCACAAAAACTTGCCTTTTGTTATTCTGAAAACACATACAGCAACATGTATTTACATTTGTAATGCCAATTATACTGTAAATGGAAAGCAACATAATATTTTTCCTTCACACAGAAGTATTAATAAACTAAGATAAAACCATGTTTATTTGTAAGAACACTATACCACACCAGTTATTTACAAGGCAAACAGCAGAATTAAACAGAACTTAGTCCATTATCAATTTATCTTTGTTCTAATGACTGAATTTGTTAATAAATGAAGCAGGCAAATCTTTAATTTAGGAGGCAAGGACTACAGACCCTGTAATCTAATTTGTGTAATCCAATCCATTTTGTATTTAATATTTTTTTTCCCCGCACCCTCTGTCCCACCTCGTCCCCACCAACAATCACAGCCATACAATGCTCAGATAAGGAGGCAAACTACCAGCTGCCAAAACCCTGTCATCAGCAGGCTAAGGTGACTCTTCTAGTCCATTTGTTGTTCCAATACACAATTGACATTAGGAACTTACAGGTATGGAATAACAACGTGAATTCATATTGTTCCAATCTGCCCTGCTACTTTCTGACTCAGAAATAAAACAATAATATGCATGAAATATTTTTAAAATGCACCTAACAGTTTGAAATTTGCAACAATCTTTATTGGACTTCTTTTTGCTTAAGACACTCAGTGCTGTCCAGTGATCTGTATCTGCTGTAACACTTGTCTTATTAACGTTGCTTTTTAAACAGCTGTGTTTTTGTACAGTAAATTTATGAAAATTTCAGACCTAATCCCATGAGTCCTGTTGCAGAGGGAATATTCAACAACCTTAGCTCTATAAACACTAGACTTATTGAACCACTGATTGTCCCCAAAATGATAGTCTAATGACTGCAGGCAAGGACATATCGAGTATTAGCCACATGTAGTGGCAAACAAACCCACAAGAGGAGGCAGCAGCTTGTACTTAAATGGATTCCCTTGTAAATGGTGAATGTTTTCACCATGTATAATCACACCCAATTTTCAAAAACTCAATTTCTTTTTATTAATGGGAACATCTATGCTACAGTATGGTTCTTTCTTTAAGTTGGAGTAATTTACTTCAAACTAGCACATTTAATGGTGAACAGATCTTTGAGAATATACCAGAGGGATGTGGCTCAGCCACATGTAACTCAATATATGTCAACAGCTGTAAAAATATTGGTTGGGGTAGGCAGAAAAAAATCCATACGCACAGATCATGTGCCCTGCTTACTAGTTATAAGTGCTTTCAGATTTCCCCCTTGCAAACAGTAATTGGGTAATTCTGGCATGAGCAGTCATAAAACCAGAGGTTTTCTTTGAGGTTGGATGATCAAAAAGGCTGTAAATGAAAATGATCTTAATGTCTGAGGCCTACTGAGTGACCATGGCTCTGTCTGTAGCATAAGGGTTTGTTCTAATCTTTCCAACTGCAATGTTTCAGCAGCCCATATTCCTGGGGAGTTCACAGCTCCCCAGGGTGAAAATACAGTAAATTCTAGCTAATCCCCTCTGCATACAAATGAGCCCCTGGTACTTGAAAACTGCAGGACCAGACGGCTTGAATACACTGCTGGTTTTCTGGTCATATGCTTTAGCGAGCAAACAGAAAAATGAATGACAAACAAATATTACATGGTACACAATATATATCTGACACTGTCAAATACAATTTCAGCGAAAGTTTACAAAGCTGTTGGTAATAATAAATGCCTGCAGTTTAGTCTTCAGATGACTAGCATCCACTGCAATCATTGTGGCTGAGTTGGGAATTCAGACTCACCACAGTCTGGAGTCCAGTCCGGGCTACAGTCCCTTCCCTTTCTCAGCTAGACGCATGCTTCCTTGTGAAATCAAAAGGCTTACTGTCACTCTTCCGATGGTGCAGCCTTCCTGCTATGATATGTATGGAAGTGATGAGGAATCAGAATGCTGTTCTGGCACCACCATGGAGCCCTGAGGTTTTGCCCAATTTAGCTAGGGACCTTATAAAAGTAGAGCTTGTCTGCTTTCATGCATGCTAAAATCCCTCAGTTGTATTGCAGTGTGCTAACTGTGTATAAAAAGAACAATGGCTTCATGAAAATCATTGCTCATACTGTTTCACTGAAATCCCTAATGCACTGCCTGATGGTTAGTTTGATTTTCCTTAAATATAATTCACAGCCTTATATTGTATCATTCTATAGGGCTTCTTTCACCACTTCAATATACTTAATCTTAATAAGAAAATATATACTTTGAAAGTGAACAATAAGAAAGACCAATACATATAAATAAATTCATGTTTAAATTTCTGTTAACAATTTACCACCACATAGATTGTTAACCAGTCATTGCAAAATAACTTCTGTTTTGAATTAGAAAGGGAATTCTCTTTAGGTTCGAATTGACCCTATTGTCTACAAGTCATGAAATGAACATGAGGTAAATGAACATAAACAATTCAACAGTACTGTTCATTAGATTATCCAATTATCAGAAGCATTGTTTAATTTCAAAGAAAAAACAATGGAATTAACGGAAATGGTCAAACGTTAAAGAAGACATGAAATGCACCATTAAGAAAACTACATGTCACCTGCTCATCTCGTATTGTTGACTGGAGAATGCACTACATTTCACCACAAAGAGAAAACATATCAATCCTAAATCTGTTCAACCCATTCTTTAAGTATGGAAAATGAAATGACATCTGAACAGAGAATACAAAGAAACACAACTTCTCATGTTGAAAGTAGACTAAATGTTTCTGAAGTAACTGTGAAAGAAACTGAAGATTACTTCTGTCTGCAAACAAATATTTAAGCTTATCCAAATGAACTCATGTGGAATAAAGTGGTAATTTGCACACCTATTTATGGTACAGGAAGTAGAAAATAAATCATTTAACCCAATTTCTGTTCCCCATGGGGGAAGAAGATATAATTTCACTGCCCAATGATGTGACAATTCACTACACTGAAATATGACAAATCACACTGGCCTCATGGCACAGCAGGTTAGTGCATTAACACACTGTACTACAGAGTGTTAGGACTTAGGTTTGTACCTCAGAGGCCACACCTGGCAAGTCCAATGGCAGGGTAGTATAACTGCACTTCCATAATAGTAAAAAAGAAGACTAACAATGGGAGTAAATCATGTCACTGGCACAGGCTTGCATGAGGGTGAAATAATTACATTTGCATCACCTTGGGTAAGTTACCCTCCATCTACCTGCTTGAAGAAAAGTGGCTACCTGAAGTACTTGACAAAAGATATTCTTCAGAATGGGTCAAAATCTATTAATCATCATGTTAGACTATTATGCTAGAATTACAGAAACAAACCATTCAGCCCAACCAATCATGCAGATGGTAATGTTCCATTGAAGCATTCCTTCATCCTTTCTCATATAAACCTAGAATTATAACCATCTAATCCTTCTTCATCAAATGTTTGGCTAGTTTCCCCTTGAAGACATGCACATTACTCACTTCCCCAAATAGGAAGGGTTTGAATGGGAAACAAAAAGATGGCAGATCAATTAAATGCTTCATTTGGTTCTGTCTTTACAAAGTTGGGCACAAATAATGGTTCTAAAATGTTGGTGAACACAGGATCTTGAGAGAGGAAGAATTGATGGAAATCACTAATAGTAGGGAAATGATGTTGGTGAATAAATGCCGGTAAAACAGCAGGACCTGTTAAACTACATCCCAGACTCTAGAATAGTGAATGCACTGATGGTCATCTTCTAAGATGCTATAGACTGTAGAAGGGTTCCTATGGTTTGGAGGGTGGCTAATGTCACCACACTATTTAAAAAGGAAGTAGGAAGAAAACAAAGAACTATAGACTGGTTAGCTTGACAATAGTAGTGGAGGAAATGCTAGAGTCCATTCTAAAAAATTTAATAGTGCAGCATTTGGAAAACAGTGTCAGATTCTGACAGAATCAGCATGGATTTGCGAAAGGGAAATCATGCTTGACAAATCAATTGGAATTATTTCAAGGACATAACGACGAGAGTTGATAAGGGGATACCTGCTGATGTGATTTACTTGGACTTTCTGAAGGCTTTCGATAAAATCCCAAATAGGAGATTAGCATGTAAAATTAAAACCCACGAGATTATCTGCCAAGCAGTTCTCTATGCAAAGGTTAAGAATAAACATGTCTTTTTCTGAGTGTCAGCCAGTGACTGCAGGGATCGGTACTTGGACCCCAGCTATTCAAAATACATATACAGTACATATTAATAACTTGGTTGAGGGAATGGAAAGTTACATCTCCAAATCTGCAGATGATGCAAAGCTAGCTGGGAGGATGAAGAGATATGTTATTGTGATTTGGACAAATTGAGTGAGCGAGCAAATGACCGGTAAGCATATCCACTTTGATAGCAAAAACAAGAAGGCTGACTACCTGAGTGGTGATAGATTGGGGAAAGGTGAGGTGCTTCGAGACCTGGGTGTCCTCGTAGGCCAGTCGTTGAAAATAAACAAGCAGGTGCAGCAGGTGGTGAAGATGGCAAATGGTTTGTTGGCCTTCATAGTCAGAGAATCAAATACAGGAGCCGGGATGTCTTTCTGCAATTGGTACAGGCCATGATGAGACACCACCTGGAGTACTCCCGTAGTGTAAGCAGTTTTTGTTTGCTTACCTGAGGATTAATATTCTGGTTATGGAGGGAGTGTAAAAAAAGGTTTACTAGACTGATTCCTGGGATGGTAGGACTGACGCACGAAGAGAGACTGGATCAGTTAGGACCTCAGGACAATGAAGTTTAGAAAAAATGAAGGGGGAGTTTCATAGGAACCTACAAAATTCAGACAGGACAGGACGGTATAAATGTAGGTTGGGTGCCCTGGATGACCAGGGAGTCCAGAACCAGGAGTCAGTTTATGGATACAGTGGGTAGGCCATTTTGGACTCAAGAGAAATTTCTTCACTTAGACAATGGTGAGCCTGTGGAACTATCTGCCTCGAAAGTAACTGCAGCCAAACATTTGAATATTTTCAAGGAGTTGGACATAGTTCTTAGAGCTAAAGGGATCAAAGGATGTGGGAAGAAAGCAGGAATAGGGTATTGAGTTGGATGAATAGTCTTGATCATATTAAATTGTGTAGCAGGCTTGAGGGGCCAAATAGTCAAGTGTGGTGCTGCAAAAACACAGATGGTCAAGCAGCATCCGAGAAGCAGAAGAGTCAACGTTTTAAGCATAAGCTCTTTATCAGGAATGTGACACATTCCTGATAAAGAGCTTATGCTCGAAACATCAACTCTCCTGTGCCTCGGATAGTGCCTGACTGGCTGTGCTTTTTCAGCACCACACTCTGATCTCCAGCATCTACAGTACTCCCTTTCTCCCAGTTTAAGGGCCAAATAGCCTATTCCTGCCCCTATTTTTATGTTTTCTTATTTCTATTTAACTACTCTCTGGGAAAGGGAGTCCCACATTCTTGTCAGGTTTTAGTTACAGAAATTTCTTCTGAATTTCCAATTCAATGTATGGAGACGATCTTACATTGATGGCCTCAGGTTATGCTGACACCCATAAAAAGGAATATTCTCTCTATATCCATTCTATCAAAACCTCTCACAATTTCAAGGACCTCTATTAGGTTGCTCCTTCTGAGAAAGAAGACCCAGCTTATCAACCCTTTCTTGCTAACTAAACCCATGCATTTCTGGTATCTTTCTTGTAAAATCTTAAGCGCTCTTACATTCTTTTTAGTAATAATATTTTTCAGAACTGCACACAATACTATCAAGTATGGTCTGATGAAGGTTTGATAGAATTTAGCTTTCCTATTTTTTAATTATACACATCTAGAAATAAAGCCTACTTTTGGGTTTGTTTTTGAAAAAAAAACTTACTAACCTGTGACACAAGATTAAATGATTGGTGCATTTGAGTTTGCCGAGATCTTTTGTTCCTTTACTACACCTGGACTTGCACCTTCTTAATAATATGTCATTGTTCTAATCCAAAATGGATTACTTCATATTTCATTCAAAAATAACCAGAAATCTGAACAATGTCTAAAAGTACCCACATGGGTTGTTCTCTTTACAGGCCACACTGACAAATATACACAGTTGGGGAAAAGGTCATGCATGTGACCAAATCCCTCACCAGTTTTTTTTCAAGTCACTCAAAACTAACTTGAAAAACTTTCCTTACTACAACATGGACATGAGGAGCCAGGAGGACAAAGTAAAGAATGTTCAGGCCTTTTTTCCAAAATAGCAGTGGCAACAGGAGAATTAACTGGGTTAGAACTGGTGGAAGAAAGATGTCAGAGGCATGTGATGGCTAGGTTAGCTTTTGAAAAAAAAGAGAATAAGCATTCTTTTTCTAATTCTGAAAGTTAAACCTATATTTTTGTCATGAGCATTTATATAGATGATCAACAAAAGCAAATTGACTCAGGATGAGAGGCAACTAGAAAAAGCATTTTTGCATTTCTATAGCAGTTTATCACATCAATGGATTGCTCAGAAAATTAACTGTTTCATAGTGTATGTATCCTTTTGCCTTACTTTATATTTCTTCTCCTTCAAGACTCTCCTAATGTCTTCCTTAGCTCATTATCAATTATATTTAATCATATCAGTTTGAAAAATTGAGATATTTTCCTATATTGAAGGTGCTATATCATAGAATCCTTACAGTGTGGAAGAAGGCCACTCAGCCCATCGAGTCACACCAATCCTCCGAACAGCACCCAACCCCAGACCCACACTATCCCTGTAACTCTGCATTTCCTATGGCTAATCCACCCAGCCTGCATATCCCTGGACACTAAAAGCAATTTAGTATGGTCAATCCATCTAACCTGCATGTCTTTGGACTGTGAGAAGAAATCAGAGCACCTGAAGGAAACTCACACAGACTGGGGGAGAATGTGCAAACTCCACACAGTTGCCAGAGGATGCAATCCAACCCAGGTCCCTGTCACTGTGAGGCAGCAATGCTCATCATTGTGCCACCATGTTGTGCAAGTTGTTGGATAACTGCTGCATTAATTTCTTCAAAGCTGTAGTTCAGAAAATTATATCAACACTAGTTAAACATCTTTTCAAAGTCTGAGCTGAGGGAGGAATACTGACCAAGACATCGAGGTACCCCTCCTCCTCTTCAAATAGTGCCATGAGATTTTTTTTCCACCTTCACTTAAGCCAGTGGTAAAGGGATTTCCAACTTGCCAAAAGATAAGAGCTTCAAATACAAAATATTCCCTCAACACCACACAGAATAGCCAACAACTTGCATTTTTATGACACCTTTAAAGGAGTAAAATATTAGCAGTTAAACAGTAAAACAAGAGAAATTCAGGTAATATTTGATGCCGAGCCAATAGAGTAAATATTAGGAGAGATGACCAAAAGCTTGGTCACACAAAGAGGTCATGAGGAGTGTCTTATTGAAGGGGTAGAAAGGAAACTACAGAGCTGAGGATTGAGGCATCACGAATGATGGAACAATTAAAATCAGGGATACGCAAGAGACCAGAATTGGAGACGTACAGTCATCTAAACTGACTTGTTGAACTGTAAGAGAGTTAAAAGATTGGGACATGGAACGCTACCAAGAGATCTGACCGAAAACAAGAATGAGAGTTTGACAATCAAGTTGTGACTGGACCAAAAATTAACGCAGTTTCTCAAGAACTGGAATCAGCTGTGAATTTTAACACTTATGCAGAATACTTTTGAATGAGCTCAAGTTTATGGAAGGTGAAAGGCCAGCCCAAATCCCACTGAAGTTATTATGCTTAGAAATAACAAATGTGTCCAGAACGATATCAGCAACAGATGAGCTGAGGCAGAAGCTAAACAGGCTAATGTAATGTAGATGGAAGAAAGTGGCTTTAGTGACAGAACTGGTACATGGCTAGAAGCTGTACTTTGTGTCCAATGTGACATAAATTTTCAAAGTCTGGGTCAACCTGGGATAGATGTTGAGGAGTTGGTGGCCACGGAACAAAGTGACAAATTGAAGCAATGGTTGTGATTTTTCCATGTTTAGTTGGAGGATATTTCTGGAAACTTGAAAGGCAGTGTGACAAAACGATAGAGATAGAGATGGGGTAGGGCTGGGTGTCTTTACTGTGCGGCAAGGACTGAGGTGTTTTTGACAGATCAATGGGGACACCAGAGACTATGGTGTGAAGGTGGGACCAAAAGCTATTGCAGAGGAATCTCTGGTTCCAACTTGATAGATCAGAATGCAACCAGGTGTGTTCTGCAACAACACGTTGGATGACAGAGGACGGATGTTGGAGAAAGAGGTATAGAAAGGTTGAGAAGGAAAGAGAGGAATAGTTTATCATAGTTGCAATGCCATAATGGCTACTTTGATACAATGGGGGTGGAGGGGAGTTGTGTGAATGCAGGCATGATTGGTGTGACTTAAATATGGAATTGTAGCCAAAGATTTGGAAGATCACACGCTTCCACTCGGGTGAGCAAAAGATACTCGGAGATGGGCAGTATTCACAAGCAGGATGGAGGGATCGGGGCAGGAGAGGTTTGGAAGGAGAAGAGTTTTGACGGTAGATTCAAAGCGGATGGTACCCAAGGTGTAGGGAACACTAACATAGCAGCCTTCAAGGGTGGTCAGAAATCTAGTGGGAAAAAGGGTCCAGAGCAGAAGGTGGGACACAAGAAAGGAATGAGCTTGAAAATGACAAAGGAGGAGATCAAAGAAAACTGGGATAAAATACAACTTCAATAGCTCAGGGAAGGAGGGAAATCATATGGTTTCATGCCGCACCATGAGTTTGGTTGTTTACAGATTGGTCAAGGAGAAGGCAAAGTTAAGGACTGTCTTCAGGATTAGCCTTCAAAGTAACACTTTTTATTATATATAGCAATAATAAATATCGCTGTACATGGTAATCAGACTCCGATTTCTAATTACAACAGATAAAGACTAATCTATCTTCTTCAAGTGTTTATGACCACGTGATCTCTGTGCTTCTTCCAGAGAATAGAGACTTCTACCAGCAGTCTGGTATAGTATTCTAGGTTCTAATCTGCTCATTTTGTAGTGTTTCTCGTCAATAATGTGCAGATCTGTGACATCTTTGCAAGGTTTCTCCTAATAATTTGTTGTGGAGAAGAGGAGCCATATTATCCGTGCAAACATCCACAATAAGCTTAAGGATGCCCAGGGCCAAGTCCACAAATGGACTTTGATCTGGAGGGAGATGTGGAGAAGGATGATGACAGCTGCTCCACTGGTAGAGTTTACAGGGTTAGCATTGGGATGGAAAGGAGGCTGCCAAGATTATCCCCGAGTGAGTCTGCTGGGTAGGAAGATTGATGAAACAGTAAGATGGGGCTGTTGGGTTTGTTGCTCAGGAGAGAGAAATGAGAGACTGCGTAAGGCGGAACGTGGGGGAGGAAGGGGGGTGGGGGGCAGCTAAAACTGAAAAGGGAAAGTGAATGGAGAAGAGAGAATAGAGTCAAGGCATCATCATGTAAGTAGAAGTAAGTGGCTTCATTTATAGCTGAAGTCAACATTACAGAATACGTGGGCAACATAGTGAACATCTTGGTAAAACAGTGTTTTATCTTTTAGTAAAACAGTCCCTCCCAGTTACATAAAAAGACTAGTTTAGTTTCCTGTAAACCCCCTACCTCTTGTCACTTAACAATAAAAAAAAACAAACACTGGCTGCCAAGATGGCAGGCGGTGTCAGTAACAGGGAAAAAAGTGATAGCAAACAGAAGATGAGAACTCAAAATGGCAAACCTAGAATCAGAAAGCTTAACTAAACACATATGCACACAAACACATTAAAAAAAGGCAGAAAGATAAAAGGTAGCTACAGAACACATTACAACTGCAACACAATCTTGGAGATGATGATTATATAAACAGCGCTTTGCCATCACAGTTTACAACACCAGAAGGCTAAACCTGTGTCACAACATATAACACCCACTGCCAATTTAATTCCAAATTTTTGACTGCTTAAACTGTGTAAACTTGGATATGTCTAAGTATACTGGAAAAATAAAACAGGATGTAAAATTGGGTTTGGAACACACTTGCATACTTGAATTGCTTCAAAAGTAATTGTTTATTAGGTAAAATACCAAATTACGATAACATTAAAAAAGACAATTCGAATTAATACTAGAAAAATGCAAAGATAAATATTAGATACTAGTAATCTGCAGCAAAACCATTAATACAGTCCACTTTACTATGAAAGGTTCTCAGAATATATACCAACAACAGGTTCTGCTCAGATTCTAACAATTTATAACAAAAGGTAAATTAGTCTATTGAAGTTCAATAACTGTTTCCATTTGGCACAGGTAATCTAAAGCCAAGAAATTCCACTGAGGCAGCTTAAACATAGTTTTTCCTTTGTGAGGAGATTGCATCATCCTCTTCCAAGATGTCACCATGATCTTTTGCTGGCTCCAATCAGCTTCTCGGACTGGGAAAGGCCAATTTTTACCATTATTGCCCATTTTAAACATGCATGTTAGCCACCCACTGTCATCAGTTTGTATTCTATTTCGGTATCCTAACCTCTGCATATCTTGTGGCCAAAACGTGATTTGAAGCCACAGCCAACATTAATTATTTGCAAAATAACAATCCTCATCATGAAGTTCGTTATGGAGGAATGTATTATCCTGAGCTTAAATGAACCTACACCACTAGCAACTCCTTCTTCAAACTCACTTTTTACATCTAACACATGCATGGGTGCTTTCGCAACATTCTCCATCAGAAAACGTGTCACACCAACAGGCTCCATTCAATCATTTTCACATTTCATTTCTCCAATGCCTGCACACAAATTCTTCCGCCGCAGACCATCTGACCTGGAAAATAAACGGCTCCCCTGTTCACTATTGCATACCCACTCTCAACCTTTCTCCACTCTGCCTATTCTCAACAGACATTTAGATAGTCACTCACTTCCACAATATAGAAATCGATAGAATTTTCTTGCCGTTAAAACAGCAAGCCTAAGTAAATGGAATTACTGCTTTATTATCACTTCTTTATTACAGCAAAATGCTAATACCTGAAGATCATTTTGATAAGCTGAAACAACAATCATCTCTTCTCCAGGACCACTTGTTCCTTTCGGGCCAAGATCATCAAATCTAAAACCTTATATCAAGGTTAGCTGTTATGCTGTTTTTGCTTCACTTTAACCTCATTTTCTCTCACCCATAAAGTTCCTTCTTCCAAAGTACAGTTTTGCAATTCTTTTTAGACAGTCATTCCTTCATCTCACTCATTTCCCTTTTCATCCAACTGCTCCCTTAACCAACTTGCCTAACGTCCACTTTACATGCTGTGCTAAGTGACATAATCAGCTTGTTTCTGATATGGTCCCTCTCTCCATCAGAACTACTGTTATTCCTGCACAGAATTAACATTTTTTGCACACCTCGGTAGTACTACTCTATCTCCACTCTTCCTGTTCCAAAGTCATGCAACATCCTACCACGCTGATGAAGTCATGTGTGGCATCCTGGTCAATATCAGGCTTTCCTTCCTCTACATGCAAGCTGTCTGCTTAAGCCCCTCTCCTGATTTTTCCCATCCTCTTCTCCAGCATATATGAAAAGCTCATGAGCTTCTCGGTTTTGGATTTAGATCAATCAGCAGTTATCCTACATTTCCCATTAGTCAAAATTCCTCTCAGGATTCCTTGTTCAGCGTTTGTACCTTTCTTTATCTTCTCTCCAATCCCCTCTCTTATCCACGACCAGGTCATTTTGTCCATGAGACTAGGAGTCCGTGCTGACTCAAGTTCCTTTCCAGGCTACCACTCTGGTTGAGATTTTTGGTTATTGATTCTCAGAAAACATCACCACCTTCTTCAAATTTTCAAATTCCAAAATCCCTGAGCATGCTGTCACCCTCGAAGGAATGCCACTCTTTCCAGAATTCCAATTCTAATCTGCCGTATCATGTTTCTGCCCCTATCACTGTATAGAATTAGTTCTTATCAAGGTCACAAGTCATATTACAAAGATAAGCTTTCCCCTTGTCATCCTATCTCTGCTAACACTGCTAACCACGTCCTCCTCCTCCCAGTGCTTCACTATTGTTTAGCTAGTGGTACTGCACTGATTTTCTATCCTTTGATAATTTGATTTGTGAGATAAATGTTATAGAAAGGATGGGGGGGGGGGGGGGCAAGACAGAAGGCAGAGTGGGGTTTTACAAGGATGTTGCCAGGATTGGAGGATTTGAGCTACAGGGAGAGGCTGAATAGGTTGGGGCTGTTTTCTCTGGAGTTTTGGAGGCTGAGAGGTGACCTTATAGAGGTTTATAAAATCATGAGGGGCATGGATAGGATAAATAGACAAGGTGTTTTCTCTGGAATGGGGGAAGTCCAGAACTAGAGGGCATAGGTTGAGGGGGAGAGGGGAAAGACATAAAAGGGATCTAAGGGACAACCTTTTCACGCAGAGGGTGATGCGTGTATGGAATGAGTTGCAACAGGAAATAGTGGAGACTGGTATAATTACAGCATTTAAACGGCATCTGGATGAGCACATGAATAAAAAGGGTTTAGAGGGAAATGGGCCAAGTGCTGGTATATGGGACTAAATTAGGTTAGAATATTTGGTCGATATGGAAGAGTTGGACCGAAGGGTCTGTTTCCATGCTGTACATCTCTATGACTCTATGTGAACATCACTGGTTGGCCAACATTTATTGCCCACCTCTGAGGACCCTTGAGAAGGCGGTAGTGAACTATCCTATCTATCTAGTCATACCCAGAGAATCACCTCCATTATCTTCAGTCCTAATCTTGTTCGTTTAACTCCGGTGACCACCGTGAAGTAATCCTTGGCCGCATCCTATTTTATATCTACATGTTGCCATCAGTACCAGTTTCCAAACTTTTATTAGTTCCCACATATATACTAATGGTAAACTGGTGGCAACCAGTATCTTTCTGTGAATTGTCATCACTTGTTCTGGGTGAGCAGAAATTTTCTCCATTTAAATGTTATGAAGATCAAAGCCATTGTTTTCAGCCTCAGCCGCCATCAAACATGTTTGTCAACTCCATTCCTCTCCCTGGCCAACGTTGTATCTGAATCAAACAGCTTGTGATCTTGGTGTTATATTTGTTCAAAATTAGCTTCCAACTACATATCCATGCCATCACTAAGACTACCTATTACTAACCCAGTAACATTAGCCGAGTTCATTCAGCTCATCTGATGAAAACCTCCTCCATGTTTTTGTAATGTTTTCCAATGTTTCTCTGGCCAGCTTCTCTGCTGTAAACTTTAAGGCATTCATTACTCTGCTGCCTTTGTCATATTTATCCAAGACCCCTAATCTTGCTGACTGACACTGGCTCCTGGATAGGGATGCCTTGATTTTAACTTTTTTATCCTTGTTTTCAAATCACTCCACGGGCTTCAGCCCTTCCTAACTCTATAATCTACTCCAAACGGCTAATGTTTTAAAAGAAAGGAATCCTGAATAGTCTTTAAAGATAGACATGATGTTGATGTTTTACATCTTACAAACATCAGAACAAACATAACAATGACAAATTTCAAACAATCACACATTCTACACTACAGGAGAAAAGGGTTGGCAAGGTAACTTTGATTGGCTGAGATGCTGCCATGGAGAAAGCAACAGGGAACTGTGTATAACTATGCAATGTTACAAGGTATGAAATAAAAACAGAAATTGCTGGCAAAACTCAGCAGGTCTCACAGCATCTGTGGGAGGAAAACAAAGTTAATGTTTTGAGTCCAGTGACTCTTCATCAGTTCTGAGTTTGGCCAGCACGTTCTGTTTTTGTTTCAGATCTCTGTTATCCGCAGTTCTATGTTTTATGTTTGAGGTAGCCTGGTTATCGATGTGGCCATTAGCGCACTCAGGACTGTCCAGCTGGTACAGACCATGTTATGAGCATGGCTCATTTATGCTTGTGAGAAACAATATACATCTGTAGGAGAGATCCATTTGCAAACAGAAAAAATATGTTTATGCTTTCTGTCTTTTCTTTAAAATACTGTACAGCCTATGTTCTTAATTGCATTAAAAACGGTTTTTAGCATTTTCCCAATGACCCGTAGTTTCCTGTTTTCTGTACCCTTCTTTCTTAATTAAGTGTTACATTTGCGGTTTTCCATTCTGTTTGGATTTTATAGAATCTAAGGAATGTTTGGACGATTACAACCAATGCATCCATGATCTCTGTAATCACTCCTTTCAAGAGCTGTGAACACAGGCTACCCAAGGATCCTGTCAGTTTTTCATCCCGGTTGCCTTCCAGTGCTTCTTTCTCTTGTTTTATGTTTCTCTGTTCTTTTTGGTCCTTTATTTCCTAAAATGATAGGAATGCTTTGCCTCTTCTACTGAGAAGACTGAAATAAAATATTTCTTCAATTCTTCTCCATTTCCTTGGTTCACATATGACAATATACAATAGGTGCAGGAGTAGGCCATTCTGCCCTTCAAGCCTGCACCACTATTCATTATGATCATGGGGCTGATCATCCTTAATCAGTATCCTGTTCTGCCTTATCTCCATAACCCTTGATTCCACTATCTTTGAGAGCTCTATCCAACTCTTTCTTAAACGAATCCAGAGACTGGGCCTCCACTGCCTTCTTGGGCAGAGCATTCCACACACCACCACTCTCTGGGTGAAGAAGTTTCTCCTCCTCTCTGTCCTAAATGGCCTACTCCTTATTTTTAAGCTGTGTCCTCTGGTTCGGCACTCACCCATCAGCGGAAACATGTTTCCTGCCTCCAGAGTGTCCAATCCTTTAATAATCTTATACATCTCAATCAGATCCCCTCTCAGTCTTCTAAACTCAAGGGTATACAAGCCCAGTCGCTCCAATCTTTAAACATAAGATAGTCCCGCCATTCCAGGTATTGACCTTGTGAACCTACGCTGCACTCCCTCAATAGCCAGAATGTCTTTCCTCAAATTTGGAGACCAGAACTGCACACAATATTCCAGGTGCAGTCTCACCAGGGCCCTGTACAGCTGCAGAAGAACCTCTTTGCTTCTATACTCAATCCTTCTTGTTATGAAGGCCAGCATGCTATTAGCTTTCTTCACTACCTGCTGTTCCTGCATGCTTGCCTTCATTGACTGGTGTACAAGAACACCCAGATCTTTGTACTGCCCCTTTACCTAACGACTCCATTTAGGTAGTAATCTGCCTTCCTGTTCTTGGATAACCATACATTTATCCACATTAAACTGCATCTGCCATAATTAATCCCCCAACCACATTATGATCACTTTCCCCATAATTAATCATCTCTCATCACACATTCCCAAGGTTAAAAATGACATGTTCCCCATTTGGGTTTGGAATGCATTGTCTTGAGAAATTGTGCTGAATATATTCAATTAACTTACCAGCAAGGCCACTTTTATTAATTTGATGAAATGTAGCTGCACCCACAGTGCTGCTAGGAAGGACTTTTAACTCAGAAACTATGTAGGACTGGTGATATAGTTGCAAGTCAAGCTGTGTGTGGCTTGGATGGAATCTGGGAGTGATGATAATCCCAAGCATCAACTGCTAGCAAAGATGAACACTTCATAATGGCAAGGTTGTGCAGTATTCAACTGACCACTAGGAACTTCAACATTTACTCTCCTGAGTTTTGCAGGCTTCCTCCAGATCATCGAGGCAGCACCCTCAAGGTGCAACCCAAACAATGGCCATGACTGGCAGTGGCACTGCTGAGGCTACTAAGTTAACATCAGCTGGGCCAGCAGCTCCAGGGAGGTAGGCAACTGTTCTTGAACAAACGGCAACCCCTGCTGCAGATACTTAATAGGCTGCTTCTGGCAATTTGCAGTTCTCTCAGAAAGAGGACAATCCCCACTTTTGAACCTGGTGGCAGCATTTCTATCCACCTCACAACGTTCCAACCATCACCTTTAGTGCTGACAAGACCTGTATGATTCATTGGTTATGGCCAGACAACAGCAAGATATTGAAGGAATGGCATCTATTTTGCTGTTGTCTGGGATAGATTTAACATGTGGCACTAGCAAAGCAATGTGTATGCAGTCAAGTGGCATCCCATATTATGGGGAAATTTAGCAAACTGGCAAACATCCTAGGTTCACACAGCCTGCGTGTCTCAAGAAAGAGAGAATGAAATGTGGTCAGCTCTCATTGAATAGAAAGCCTCAGTGACCTCTACACAACAGTGGTCAGCAAATTGTAGGAAGTTGCAAACACTCAACCTTCCAACCTTGCAGAATCTTGGTGCATGAAAATTCATTGTCACAGTCACCTTCACAGCCACTAGCAATGTCATCCTCATTCACAATTGAAGGGTGTAACTGTGGCTGTTACAGGTGACAGATATCAATAAAGACATTTTCACTGAATCACAGTAATCTCTTACATTGTTCCTCAATGCGATGCTCATAGGACACTTGCTTGCTGAACACGCAGTGCATTCTGAGTCTTCCTCCACTCATTCTCCCAGCAGTTTGACCTACTCTCATGGCTTCCATTCATTTTCAAGTGAAATACGAGCAGCACGAAGGCAATATGAGCCCTCAAACCAGTTAGACCATTCAACAAGATCATGACTGACCTGACCTTGGCCTTAAATCCAATCACCTGTTTGTTCCCATAATCCTCAACTCTCCTACAGTTCATGAAACTGCCTAACTCATTCTTGAATATATATAATAACCCAGCTTCCAAAGATCTCAAAGATTTACAATCCTCTGAAATAAGAAGTTCTCTCTTGTCTCTGTCTGATCTGAGCAACTCGTTATTCTGAAACCATGCCCCTCCAAAACCCAAAGTCAAGAGTGTGGTGCTAGAAAAGCATAGCAGACCAGGCAGCATCCGAAGAGCAGGAGAATCAACGTTTTGGGCATAAGCCCTTCATCAGCCCTCCAAAACCCAGTTCTAGATTTCCCACTCAAGAAAGCATCCTCTCAGCATCAACGCTGTCAAGTGCTCTGAGCTGGGCTGCATTTCAAGCAAATGCCTATTCAAGCACTTTGTCTGGTAGCAAATGGTTTGCACAGAAGGCTTGAAGTCACAAAAAGTCCTTCAGCACTTGCCTCAGAACTTTCTGGAAAACATTATAATTTGAAACAATTACAGTGAGCATGAATCCCTAGTAGAATTAAAGGAACAACCAGAAGAAATTGGCTAGTAACTAACTATAGGTAGTAGATGATCCTGTTGAGAAGGTAGTTCTTCCTGCTGATGAAGCCATGTTTAACTGTGCACTGCTAAGCGAACCTAGTAGTTGGAATATTCTGCTCCAAAATGACAGTATTTGTTTAAAACCAGAAAGACTGTCTGCAATGCATTAACTCACTGTACACATGCTCACTCATAACTGCAAAAATGTAGTGTGATTTGCACAAGTTATACGTACATGCATGATAGATGTCATTTTAGAGATCTAAAGATGTGCACAGTGCCCACAAGAAAGTGGTAACGACAGAGGTTCCTACCCCACTATTTCCCCTCACCTACCTCAGCCTTTCAACTACTATAGTTCAATATTCCATTCACCCTCTACGTCTCTCCTCTGAAATTCATCTTTGTCTAGACTCTCATGGATTCATTATGCTTGGTCACACTTAGACACCATGGGGCAGATTTGCACCTTGAGAGGATTGCTGAAATGCCTGAGGACCCAGATGTGTTTCATTTTCATTCATTTCACTGGAAATGAAAGCTTTGTGCATTCCAGACTATACATGTTGGCAATCCATACCATTGCATTCCACAAAAAGGTCAATGAAAATGATCCCCTAATTTGCTGCTACAAGTGTCAACTGCTTGGTCCACAAAATATGTTTTTCCCTTGAAAGAAAGATGAAATCAACACGAGCATCTTTCATTCAGTCTACTGCAGAACTGTGATGTTAGGTGGCTGTCATGCACAGTTGAGCAGAGCATTGGACATGCAGTGTGACTGAAGGAAATGAGACAGAATAAAAAGTCAATGGGAGAAAAAACACACCAAGGAACAAGAGACTATTTCCATAACGATCAGTTGACGTGAAAGAGTAAGATTTGCTGCATATTTGCTCGTACTGAGGCAGTGTAACCATTGGAAATATTTTTACTAAAGCAACTAACATTTTTCCAAACGTAGGAACCTGGATTTTTTTTAAATAATGAAAAACAAGAATCAAAACAAAGCTTATACTTTTGTTTATAGTAAGTTATTTTTTGCTGACACCATTTTGGAAAACATTCACAGAGTAGAGTACACACAATACAACTGGTAGTGAGTAAGCTTTATTGATTAGCTTTGGCTGTTGCAATCCTGAAGTCTAATTCCAGAGAGGGCGAGAGTGATGTTAAAGGTGTTTTATGTACATTCCTGTTGCACCAGTATCTTGTGAGATTTAGTCGTACCACCAGAGTTTTGACATTTCTCTGTGCATGCCAGAAGAGAGCATAGCAACATTTTTTGAGCTTCAACAACAGCCTGCATAGTAACAACAATAACATGCTTCTTTTTTCTTTATTTTCCTTTTTGCTTTCCAATCAAGAATAGATACTCAATAAGCAGTTAAACAATACATGGAGGAACTGAGGGAAATAAAATTGAGTTCCAACACCATACATATGGAAGTTGAACTCATGTCTGTGAATTACAGTGTCAAGGATATCATGTAAATGAAGAAGAGAGGATTAAGATTAGACCCTTGAAAGATGCTCAGCATAATGGCTTGAGTGGGGAGGAAAACAATGGCAATGAGATATACAAGTCGTGTTGGGGAACAACAGAATTGACTATGTTCAAGACAACCTACCATGTTCACATCAGTTGTGAATTTGTTTCAAGCTATCTCAATGCTGTGACATGGGTAGTAGTTAGATTTACACATAGTGCTATGAAAAATAGGGCATAAATCTGGGAAGAAATATCATGAGTAAGTATTTTGAAGTCTGCATTATTCACAGCTTAACTAAAGAAAACTACAAGAATTTTGTAGGGAAAAAAATTAAATGATGGTAAATTCAATCAGAATTCCTTGCAATTATCCAATATCAACTGGGCAACATGATCAAAATTTGGGGCAGATATTTTTGCTCCTGCATTTAGGACTGAATCTGTAATAAAGCAGGAAAATAAAACTGAAGGAGCACATGTCCCTAATGGAAGGTAGCCAATAGTTTTCGCCATTAATTTAAATGAACAAAAAACTGGGTGGCCTTCCAAACAGCCTTGTACTCCAGGCTTATCTAATTTTCCTCTGTTCCGAGGGTGCAGACAGCATGAGACATAGGAAAAAGAAAATGTGCCCTGATATTTAATATGCTGAAAATCTGTGCCAAAGTGAAATATAAAACATGACAACAATTTGTGCTTATTCTAAAAATTAAAACTATTTCATGACTCCCTTAAATTGTATTCATATTCCATGATGCTTCTCATTGGAATTTTAGCATATGATACAAATGTGATCAAGAATTCTTTCCCAACAGTGAAGGGGTATGGTCACATGGTCTATTTTTAATAGCTATACAATGGTCTGCACTTGAGTTGGTATAGGTTTCTGCAAATGACTCCAAAATCACATCCAAAATATCATAACAATTTTTTAACACCAGTTATTTAATTTAATGCCACTTTCAACAAATGCATTAAAACCAACTGGAACTAATATCATTGAAATAATCTCGGTGTTCAGGCAACATCCATAGAGCTCAATATTTAAGCAGCATCCAATGTATGGCGAAACCAACCTCACTACAATCTAGTGCTAATCCATCTTGTTATCCTGTTTATGTAGTGCCATTCTTTTCCAGCATTAGTGTCAAAAGATAATCAAACTGCCAAATGGCTTTCTGGAGCAAGAGAATGCTTCATGCAGATTTTTTAAAAAGCCTCAAGAAATATAGGTCTATTAACACAAAGGCTTTTGCCAGCTATATTTTGTTCCCTATGTCTGATTTTTCTTAAGATATGAAGGGCGCAAGTTACAATTTGTAGTGCTAGGTATTTTGGTTGTGAGAAAACTGTTAGAGGAACAAAATTGAGTTGCAAGCACACTTGTGCTGTGACTCACACTAGCTGTCACTTTGAGATTCCCCCTTACCATATCTCAAGGAGGCACAAGTCAATTTGCCTAGGCAAATAAAACTTCCTCCTGGTCTCACTGGCAACTTTGGTTTACCATCAGGCAGCTTGTACCAGTGCTGATTGCCTGATTTAAGACCAATGTTGAACACAATGCAAGCAAAAAAAGGCAAACACTTATTACAATCACCAACACTCCTGACAATGAGACTCAGGACCTCCAAGCAGCTCTCGTTTCTTAGGTCCAAATCGGACAGTACACCTGATCCACCCAAAAGGCCCCCAAACTCCTGAGGTATGCTATCTCCGCACCTGATCTCCCCAGGAATAGGAGAATAGATGCCTAACCCCCACTGAACCGCACCTCTTGACTTAAGGAATTCCTCTTTTGGAACCCCAAAATACAAATCAGTCACTTAACTGCAAACTGGAATAAGAGCTTGAAGTGACTCCTACAACAGTGTCACTGGCATTATGATGATAGCTGAGGCCCAAAATCTGGAGTTTCATGAACCTCCCAATTTGAATGCAGTTTATTAATATGTTTGGTAAAGCACAAAAATTAGTAGCTTTCTCCCAAAGCATACTGGCCTACTACATAATTATAAGTGAAATAATTTGGGACACAGTGAATTAAATCAGTAAATGCGTTACCTCTTCCACGGTACCTAGCATATATTACTGTTAATCGTCTGCATTAATACTGGTAGACAGTATTTGGAAGCTTCCTATTACCTATATGCCTAGACACATAAGCAGTCATCTACATTACATTTTTTCTTCATAAAAGGGTGTATATACCACTGACAATTAAACATGTTTTACTGTCTAACTTAATTATCTTAAATTGTCTGATCTTTTCAACACACAAAACTGTACATCAAAAAGACAGTTTCATGGCTTTATCATTGAGTGTAAGCATCCCACAGCATTACACAAATTATCCAAAATAAAATACTATTTCATCATGTTTCATTCTTAATTATTTTTTGAATCTTATTTGTTCTGGTAACAACATCAATTCAAGACTCAGGCATTATAATTGGTGTGTATTGAAGATTACATTCTGGTATCATGTTGAAAAAAGATGGAGAACTCACATAACTTTCATAATGTAATTATTTTGAAATATAAAGTACATTTCATTTGAGTTTTTTGAATATCTTTTTTTAGCCTGCAGTTTGAAGCATGGCCTAAACGACAGCTGTGAAGGCCTCTCCCCAGCTCAGCCCTGCAGGAGCTCTAATGTACTTCATTCAGGGGCTGGGAGCTGCTTTTAATCTATCAGCACGACTCCGCAGCTGCTGTAAGCTAGCTGAAAATGGTCTGCACTTGGGGCTTAACTTTTGTAACCCTTTATGTACAACACATGTTCAAAAATATATCAGAACAGCACAAAAAAAGGAATACACTATTTTAGACATCTAAAAAAATAGCAAAAATAATCTTGGTTCAAATCCAACCTAGAATTGATAATGTCCCTCTTTTCTGTGCAATTTAATTGGACAATCCCCACCTCCTGTGGGTGTGGTGACAGCCCCAAGTAAGTCATAAATTGGTAAAAATGATGGCATAACAATGGCATAATAGCAAGGGTCTTTATGAGAATCATGCATCACTAGTGAGCAGGGAAGATATTCTACACTCCAATCCACCCATTCCTTAGTTTGGAGTTCTTCATACAGATACTTGGTATCCAAAGTGGAAGAAGATTCAATTTAGCATAAACAACTTGCCTTACATCACTGAACACAATAATTCACCAGGTGGAAAACTTCAGGGAAATAAGTACCATCTCCTGAAAGCAGGCAGTCCTGTTGTTTCAATGTATTTTTTTTAATTTAAAAACTAAGGCCAAAGCCTTTATGAAGGACAACTGAATGTAAGTGATGAAACTCATTAAATGTCTTGGGTGTACATTTATTGTAGTTCCTCCAGATAATATTTTAGCATTTATTCAATGCTGAACTTTATCGTATTTCTTTGAGCTAATCTTCAATGAAAATGCATTCATTATGACATAAGCTGATCAGGTATGACAAGATCAACATGCACTTTCCACTGAAAATAAAGTCTCAGAAAGAGAAATTCACTTAGAAACATTGGCAAAACCAACATAATTGGCTGAATTATATGATACCTCAGTTTCACAAGTATGGGTGGGGAAACCTGCTGAGACGAACACAGTTGGTCTGCAACCATTTAATGGCCATTTGCCTGTTAATACGCTAAAGGTGGGATCTCCGTCTCTCGGGTTAGGAAGACCCAACTCAGAGAGCTGTTGGCTAGAGGCCAGCAGGCTGTTTGGTTGGCATGGGTTCCACACACCATGGTTAAATGTGGGTGGCAGCAGGATGAAACAATTAAATGGGCATTAATTGTCCATTCGAGGACATCAATTGGCCATTGGTGGGCAGACCACTTGACACCTTCTCAACCACTGTTATAATTGAGGTGAGGGCAGGTGAATAAGTGGTTGGACAGGTCACCCACTGTTTTGCTGGGGGAGCATTAAATTCAGCTAAATTTAAACTTCGAAAAAGGTAAATTAGTGTTCAAGAGAGCTGTCAGAAATGCATGGTTGGGCACTGATTTGAACACTTTTAAACAGAGTCCCAATGAATAATAGGAAATCATTTCATCATGTGAAGATAACATTTCAAAAATGTAAAAGCAGCTTAGAATGCTAAAATGTAATGATGGATCAAATAAATACAAACATACATACTTAAAGAGATCCATTATTTCTTGCCCAATGTCATTTTTGATTATTTTTTTCAGTCCAGCTATTTTTGTTGCAGATGAAAACAATAAACTCAAAATATTTAATCAGCATAATCTTGATCAATTTGGCTCCATACCATCCTATGCAGTGCATTTGCAGACAAAGGGCTGAATTTTACAACCCCCAGGAGCAGACTGGCAAGTAGGCAGAAAGCATGGTTGGGCACAATGTTCTATTCTGATGCCCACCTGAATACAGCAATTTCACACATGACAGTACAGGACTGCCCACACATGGGCTAAGTGGGTTCCTTTAATAGCCAATTAATAGCGATATCGGATCTCTGTGCACCCTGCTGCAATTTTTCCCAGGGTGTCAGAGGCTGTTGCCAAATGAGAAGCCCAGCATCATGGGCTGAGGTGGACAAGGCATTTGATAACTCCAGAAACCCTTGGGCCCATTAAAGGTTCCCACCCTCCAACCCCAAGTTGAATCCATCCATGCCTCTCTTTCCCCTCAGACGTTCCTTTTTGGCTCCCCATCTGTGACCTGCCAGCCTAGTTACAGTAATACAACAGCTTCCCTCTGCACCCTGACTAATTTCACTGATGGAGACTGGATGCAGTTCCAGCGGTGGACACCACTTCTGGTGGTGCTGTTGGTACCAGAAAGCTGACTACTATTTGACTGACTGGCAGCTTTTGGTTGGCGGAAGCACATCCTCATATGGAGACAAAAGGCCTGGTTGAAGCCACTTAATGGCCCACTGATTATTAAATGGTTGCAAGGCTAGTCATCACAGTGGACATTTATGGCAGGGCGCAGGGCAGGCAGGGATTTCAGCTGAGCACAATCTCCCAACCTAAGTTTTGGAATTATGGTGGGAAACCTCTTCCTCTTTGGCCTGATAGGTGAAGACCTCATGTATCTGACACTAATAGTCCATGAAAAAATTACAACAGCTGTCAAAACATTAAAACAGATCTGGTTTCTTTTCTTAGACAGTAATTGCCACAGAGTCAATACGTCCCGTGATCTACAGTCTGACTGTATATTCTTTCCATGGCACTTTGGTGATGATGGAAAGCACCCACTGAAAACAATATCCAGAAAAAGAGGTGCCCCTTACTCTGCAGAATATCAATCTTCAGCCTACACTCAATTTTAATATATTTGAGTCATCTGTGGATGATTATTCCAATCATGTGAAGCAATCAAAGTCTGTTCCCTCAAGTTATCCACAATCATCTGATCAAAGACAAAGAAACACATCTCAGCTTTATGTCAAACCAGCTCTTTCTCTCACCAATAAACCTTCACCTACTGTTATAATAAACAAATTATGCCCTAGTGCTGACAGACTTTTGCAGAAAAATGCTGAGCAGGACAATGGGAGAACTCTGCTTTGAATAGTTCCACAGGATCTTTTCGTACAATTGAAGCAGCAGAGTTTGATTGACTCGTCACCGGAAAATGGGCAGTTCCAATAATACAACACCCCCTCATTGCCTGCCTCAATTATCTGCTCAAATCCTTCAGTTGGTTTGAACCCAGGACTTTCAAACTTAAAGGTAAGAGTGTTACCATCAAGCTTTGGCTGACACTGAACAGAAAGGAATCAACAGAATCTTTCAAGGGAAAGCAGTAGGAGGTGTACTCCCAAGGGAAAGAGAACAGATGGGAATATCGTACAAAGGGACGTCCCAAAACATCCAAGGTTCTAAAGCCAGGCCCTAGCTTAATAACTTAAAATTCTAGTAAGGAAACTGAGTTAACTTGCAGAGTACATGGTCACATAGTTACTTAAGATATATTTTCACTGAAATTTTCACTTTCGAACAGAAGTGTTCTCCAGAGCTTAACTTGGAAATATTTTGGAGGCTGCAATATTCATGGAGTTATAACATCAACACCAATGGCCCTATCATCTTACGAAACTGATACAGACCTTTAAATTCTCAATGGCTCCCTGCAGCAAATGAAAACTTGAAAATCCAGGACCTGGGCGTGTTTGTGGTGACTGATCAAAGCTGCCAGTACACTCTCCGTCTCGAGGCGGAACTCCTGCTCCCTTCTTTCAGAAGTTAGTCAAATAGAAGCAGCTCGGTTCCTTTTCAATCCTCGAGATTCAAAAACGTTTCTAAGATTTCACTCCCTCTCCTATGTGAAGATTTTTGATTCTGAGTCATGTAATCTATCTGTTGGGATTGTATTTTTTTTTAAAGCACTACGCCAGACTAAGATTGGTGATACTTGCAGTTGATGTCAGGGGAAACTGTCCTTGGTCTCTGCCTAGCTAAAATTATAACGCTAAGAGAGAGATCTGTGTATGCTTGGCTAATTGAGGGAACAGAGCTCCCTCCCAAGGGTTAGAAATATCAAAGCTTAAATAGCATCAAAAAGAGAATCCCTGTTCTTTCAGCATTTTAAACAAGGTCAGTCAGGCTTAAACAATGCTCGGAAGTCTAAAACACATTACAATTCAGGTCTGACACGTTGTGGAGTGGCTCACTTCAGTATCAAACCGAAGTGAAGTTTTGGCCCATTTTCCCAGAGTATCATTGTGCCTCACTCGGAAGTTAGTCAAATAGAGTTTCAACTTCAAATTTACACTGCACACAGAACCACTCTGTATGAATGTTACCATAAAGTGCCACTTCTCCTTAATTTCTCTTAGTCTTTGGTCCACCATTTCTGTTGATTCCATGCTGCAGTGTTTGACAATGGGGGAAACACAGCTAGAAACATTCTGACGAGTGGTCATTAACTTGAAACATCACTTTGATATCCTCCACAGATGCTGCCTGACCTGCCTCATTTTTTCAGCTTTTTTTTTGCTCTTATTTCAGATAGCTAACATCCACAGAATTCTGCTTTTGCAGACACTTCTCATGCCATACTCATAATGACTGGCAGGGCAGGCTCAAAGGGCTGAATAGCCTACTCCTACTCCTTTATGAGTCATGTTCATCTACAAAAGCTAAAATGGAATATCTCGAAGTTGCCGTTTTATCAGAATAACCATCAACTTTATTTTGAATAAAAGAGACTTTTGAAAACTGAACAATTTTGACTGTAAGCAATTTCACATACTTTTACAGTGCTAAAAACAAATGTTAACACTGATATAAACTTTAGATTGGTGGATTTGGTACCCACAATTGTCTATTTTGAAAACTTAATTAAACTAACTGTCGTCCTAGCAAGGACAAATTGGCTGTTATGAGAAAAAGATTATAAACCACACAATAAAACTGAGTGATTAAGCTAGAAACAATGTAACCCTCCAATAACATGCAAAGAATCCATTCTGAAGGTGCATCTTCTTAAAATAGCAGAGAAAAACAGAATAATGATGCAGTTCCTAGCTCCTTACACTGGACAACAAAAGGAGTGTTCACATCAAATGAAAATGAGATTGCATGAGAAATTGGGAGCTGATTATGTAGTTTTTTAAAATATTAAGATAGCTTCCGCAGCATACTCACACTTCTGCTGTGAATCCCATCAGGTGCCATTTTGGTGAGGGTGTTAGTGTGTATGCGGGAAACACATGCCAGAATTATGCAGAGCAGGCAAATCATGTCATAATTCTAAGTGCAATACTGATCTGATGCCAGCAGTGCCATTTTGGATCTCAAGCTGATGCCCTCTCATAACCTTGCCCAGCTGAACATGCAATCAGCATCAGAAAAATCCACCCACCAGCGCTACTGAAAGGAATCATAGAATACTTCACAGGCTAGATGTTGATTGATGTATTCAGGCTGTTGCTTTGGTTCTACAAGTGCTTGGTGTTTTGTACAGTTATCTAAAGTTGCAATTGTCTACAGGGACTGATGTGGCATGTGCTCACATGATTTTTTTCTTATTCACTTGAAGGACGTGGGCGTTGCTGGCTGGCCAGCATTTATTGTCCATCTCTCTCTTTCTGTTTCTGACTCTATTCTCTTATTACCTTGGTGTTAAACCTGAACTTTGACTTTGATTACCAATGCCACTTAATGGCTGGAAATGTGAAATCAATTAACTTATTTTAATCAAAGGCTCTCACAGTGCAGTGGTAGGGTCCCTAACCCTGGACCAAAAGAGGTGTGGGTCCAAGCCCCACTTGCTCCAAAGGTGTGTCATAACATCTCTGAACACGCTGATTAGAAAAATCAAAGATCCTGATTAGGATCTTCTTGTGGCACAGTGGTGGTGTGCCTACCTCTAGACTGGAAGGTCCAGGTTCAAATTCCACCTGCCCTGGAGATGTGTAATAACATCGCTGAACAGGTTGATTAGGAAAATAGGTCAAAGACCTTGACTGCCATTTGCAGGGGAGAAAAACTAGCAACAGGAACAAGGAAAGTGACAAATGAAGCAAAGGCAAGTATCAAATGGGATTAGAATGCAGATAATATAAATTTGCAGAACTAAAGACAGTCTATTTGAATACATAAGGCATTCTTACCAAGATTGGTGTTTCAAAGGCACAATTTTAAGTAAATGTCCATGATTGAATTGCCACTGTACACATAGCTACAGAGTGACCATGGCTGGGAACTGAATAACCAAGGGTACTTGTCACTAAGGCAGAATAGCAAAAGGTTAAAGGAGGTGAGGAACTGTTCTTCATAAGTTACAAAATCTATATTTTAATGACAGAGGATCGCAGATCGAAGGATTGAAGTGTAAAATCAGTTTCAGTGGAGCTGAACAACAGAAAGGGGCAGCATATATTGGTATGAGTTGTTCTAGCCTATCAAAAAGTAGAAGCAATGTCAGGCACCACTCCATATATATGTAATGTGGGTTGTACAATCATAAAAGGGAGCTAGAATTTACATGTGACCTCAGTAAACCTAATCAACATTAATGCTGTGGAAGAAGTAGTCCTGGCCTATGTACAAGACTGCTTTCTGCAGCATTACATTGAAAAATCAATTAAGGATTGGGCTAATTTAGATTTGGCATTATGTAATGGGAAAGGCTAATTAATATCCTTGTCAAGAAGTCTTTGGGAAATACTGACCATAAAATGATAGAATTTCACATTAAGATTAAATGTGTGAAAGTTCATTCTGAAACTGAAGTCTTCAGTCTGAGCAAGACATGCCATGAAGGTAAAAGGGGTAAGGTGGGTTTGCTAGATTGGGAAATTACATGATTCAGCTATCGCTAACAAAATAAATTAAAGCTTGTTTTTGATTTAAGAAAGTGGCTTATAAGCATGCCAGAAAAAGCAGTAAGCCTGGATGAAGCTTGGGAGCAATTTAGAATGCAGCTTAGAATGAACAAAAAAAAACTGGTAAGGAGAGGGAAAAAAATGAACATGAACGCAAACTAGCAAGAAACAAATAGCAGTGTCCAAGACCTTCTTTAGGATTGTAAAAAGATCAGACAAATGTGCACCCAGTACAGATGGAGACCAGAGTTTATACAGGAGAACAGGGAAATAGCGAGACAAGCCAACTAATTACTTTCTACCAATCTTCAGAGGGTGGATCAAAGGTTAATAAAACCCCTGAACAAGATAAGCTCTACCCCAGAGTGTTGAATGAGATGGCTACAGACATAGCGAATGCATTGGTGAATATGGAGAGGTTTCTGCAGACTGGAAAATAGCAAGCATAAGCCCACCAACTAAAAGAGAGGAACTGGGAGAATAGAGAACTACAAACTTGCTAGTCTGGCATCAGGAAAAGGGAAAATGAAATGATAACTGGGCACTTTGAATTGGATTGGTGGTAATTTACTAGCAATGATTTGAGAATTAGTTAACAGGCAAGAAGTAACAAATAAGAAGAAATGGATCACCCTCAGGTTGGTGGGCTATTAGCGTGGGGTACAGCAGGAATCAGTACTAGGGCCTTAACTGTTCAACACAAATTGTGTTTCCAAGTTGTGAGGAAGGTATAAGTCTTCGAGAGGACGTGGGACAGGCTAAGTAATAGGCACAAGCATGGCAGATGAAATATATAACTAAATATGAAGTTAACTATTTTTATCCAGCACATTACCTAAATGGTAACAAGTTGGAAATGTTAGTGTCCAAAGGAACTTGAATATCCTTGGTTCATGACACACTAAAAGTTAATATGTAGGCGCAACAATCAAATAAGAAGGCAAATGCTATGTTGGCCTTCATAACAAAGGCATTTGAGGACAGACCATGTTAACTTATTTTATTGTGTACCTCTCTGGACTCACTTTTATAAAAGTATTGTGTTATTGCCAAAACTGTGGCATCCCTTAATTTTAAGTATTTTTAAATGACATACATCTGCTGATAAAATTGACAGACATCAAGGGATATGGAGATAGTATGGAAAACAAGCCTTCAGGTAAACGATCAATCATGGTTGAATTGAAGAGTGGAACAGGCTTGATGGGCTTAATAGCCAACTTGTCTATTCCTATGTACCGATTGCACACAAACTCAACATTTATCTGGCTGTTAACGCTACAGACCAAAACAAGATACTCTTACCTTTTAAATTCTAAGTAATTAACATGCATTCATTAGCATGGTTTTCTAGTTTTGGATCGGGGAGTGAAGGGAAGCTTGATTGGATCATTTCTCTTTCTCAACTTTTTCACCAACTCCTCAATATCACTGTCTACCTCTGGATACTAAAAATAGCTTCTGCTCCTGCTTTCATATGAACTTCTTATGTCTGCAATTGATGAAGCTTCCCTCCATCACAAGGTCAGAAATGGGGATAATCGCTGATGATTGCAAAAATGTTCAATACCATTTTCATCTCCTCAGATACTGAAGCAGTCCGTGCACAAATGGAACAAGACCTGGTCAAAATCCAGGTTTGGACTGATAGGTGTCATATAACATTTGTCCAACTAATACCCCTTGACATTCTATGGTATTACCACTGCTGACACCTCAACTTTGAACATCCTGGAGAGTTACCAGTGACCAGAAAATTAATTGGACCACCATATAAATACCATGTCTATAAGAACAGGTCAGAGGCTAGGACTTCTGTGGTGAGTAGCCCACCATTTACAAGGCATAATTTGGGAGTGAGATGACTGGATGGGTGCTGCACTCAACACTAAAGAAGATGAACACCATCCAGGACATTCACGTTCTTCACCACCAATGTAGCAGTGTGCATCATCTACAAGACTCACTGCAGCAAATCGTCTAGGCTTTTTGATGACAACTTCTAAACCCATGACCTCTACCTCTTAGAAGGGCAGCAGATACATGGCAACTCCACTACCTGCAAATTCCCAATCAAGTCACACAACATCCTGAGTTGGAACATCATGGTTTGCCTATATCGTGGTTTCTTCGTAGTCAGTAAGTCAAAATCCTGGAACTCCCATCCTAACAGTGGTGTCAATATCCATGCACCCCAGAACTGCAGTGGTTCAAGAAGATGGTTCACTACCATCTTCTCAAGCACAATTAGGGATGGGCAACAGATGCTGGTCTAGTCTGTGACACTCTCATCCACAAACTATTTAAAAAATATGAAGATACTCCATCAATCTCTCTCTAAGCCTCAGGGCAATAATGCCCCACTCCAAAAGAAGACAACCTTCACCTACTCTCAGTTCATTTTCACATGTGAAATACACCTTCAATTTCTTATCATCACATTCTTTAGGCTAGCCATTCATACACAAATGAGATCCTTGTGAACTTCTTCGATAATTTCTCTGGCACACTGGTATATCATTTGTGATAATTAAGTAGCAACACAGTGACTTGAAATGAATTACTTCACAAAATATCTGAAACAATATCTGCATTTGCAAGCTCTGTTGTCTTTCAATATTAAGGCCAATTTTGTCATCTGGCCATGCTTGCTCAGTGATCACTGTCTTAGCACTTTCTCAATAACAGATATGTTCTTAATGATCCCTACTGTAAATAACTTGGCCCAGTTTAACTGCATCTCCTGAAGACAATTTATTTCTGCCAAGGAGGCGCTATTTCCTCCAACTCATATCAATGACAAGTAATATGATATACAATCATATTCATCCTACACTAACACTGGAATACTGTCATTGGAATAACTAGACAGTTTTACAAGATTTGCGCAAGGGTATGTGACTTGAGGGATTTCTTATATTCTCCGCCTGAAATTGCAAACCCTACCAAAGCAAAATCAACAATTAAAGTAAGCTGTGACTTTCCAACTTACACTTTTACTGTAGGTGCTGCAATTATATCTTCAGCCCATTAATAGTCTCAACTTCCAGATGCAGTTTTTCTTGTTCTCAGATCAACCCCAACACATGATCTTCCTGTTCAATAACATCAACTTCTGTTTTCATTCCTGTCATCTACATTCAAGGATTTCCAGACTCTTGAGCTTAACCTGGTGCACAGTTGCATCCTGACGCCTTTTCACCATTTGGAGCAAGATGTTTCCTCGACCCATGTACACCATCTGGATATGTCAAACTATCCCATGTGCATTGCACAAAAATGGAAACAGGGACATTTAAATGTTTGGTGACCACATCACCTGTGGCATCTAACTCTGAGACTGGGAACTAGGCTGCTACGACCTAGATCCTGCTGAAATATGTCGTACCTAACCTGCCAGCTCAGCAGAGGTACCTCCTCACTATCTGCAACTATCTCTTTCTGCCATTTCAATAGCTATGATCTCTTTTCTGCCCTTCTTCCTCATCAACTTATTATCACGTCAATTAACATTGATATGGCCAAAGGAACACTGGTATCACTACTCGAAAAACTAGGACCACAAACACCAGACAGCACCAACTTCATCAGCAAAGATAACATCCTCAAGCTCGTGGACCTGTGCCTCACCACCTACTTCACATTCAATAAAAAAACCTACAAACAAGTCTATGGACACCCATGGGATCACCAATATCAGGGCTCATCATGGAAGCAGTAATGCAGAGACTTGAACAAATTGCCCTCCCATCTATCCAACCCAAACTTTGGGTCCGCTATATAGATGACACCTTTTTCATCGCAAAATGGAACAAAATAGAGGAATATCCTGACAGGTATAAAATTCACAAAAGAGGAAAAAAAATGACAAAAGACTCCCATTCCTAGATATGACAGTTGAACGTACAGTAAACAGAGAGCTTCAAACCAGTGTCCACTGAAAAACAACAAACACATAGACCAAATACTTAACTTCAGAAGCAATCATCCCAACACCTACAAACGGAGTTGCATCAGGACATAATTTCAACTTAGCTACATCACACTGCAACATCCAAGAACTACAAATAGCAGAAGAAAAATATCTATACAATGTTTTCAAGAAAACCGGGTACCTAATAAACACAATCCGCCGATTCCTTAGAAACAAACCCAAACAAGCAAACACAACGCAACCAAAAACTATAGCCACATTACCTTACATCAAGATCATGTCAGAAATGACTTCCAGATTACTCAGACCCCTTAACATCATGGTAGCCCATAAACCACTTGAACAGTGACCAATGAACCTGAAGGATCCATTAGACACTACCAGCAAAACTAACAGCATTTATAAAATACCATGCAAGAACTGTAAAAAACACTACATCGGACAAGCTGGCTGGAATCTTGCCACCAGGATCCATGAACACCAACTGGCAACCAAAACACACCACCCACTATCACTAGTTCCCATACATACAGACAAAAAAGCACATCACTTTGACTGGAACAACACACACATCCTCAGACAAACGAAATAAAAACACGCACGAGAATTCTTAGAGGCATGGCATTCTAAGCAGAACTCCATCAATAAATACATTGACTTAGATCCCATCGACCTTTCCCTTGGAAAAAAGAACTAGAAATGACATCAGCCACCTTAAGAAACCAAGACCTATAGAGAGGCAGGACATACCATCAACGCCACACCAGAAACTCTCATTGATGATGTTGCATAGTCATGGTGTCGAAACGTCTGAAAAGAGGGTGGTTGAGGCCAAAACATTGAATTTTTGATTTTGCTTATTGGTTAAGTTATAGAACCCTTTGTAGGCAGTTTTTGTTTCAGTTTGTAATTTGGTTAATTGCTTTATTTAAAAAAAAATAATAGAGTATTTTCCAGTGGGGAGTTTTCCAGTGGGGAGACTTCAGAAAGTAAAAGGTGTAAATCCTCTGAAAAGCGTCTTCTATCTAATTCAACATAGGGATCTCTGTCTGTGAAACAAACTGGACTGTTGTGAAGTAATGTTACCATACGTCTCATCGTGACTGGTGTGGTTGCCTGCTGCATTCTACACAATCACGGGGAGAACCCTACAAGCAGTTATGTGCAGAGAACGTGAGGTGCAGGAGCAAGAGCAAAGGAACTGAAAGCAAGGAATCAAAATCAGAAGCCAATCTCTGTTTCAGATTGTGCCTGAAGTACACATCTGACTGATATCAGTAACTCCAATCCCAATTGCCCAAACACAAAACAATCTCATATCTTATTTTCCTTCTGTCACTGACTATAACAGCATCGTCTTAACTGCAATGCACAAGTAAACAAGCAATCCAAATCAAACTTATAAATACAAAAGAGTCAAGGTTTCAGGGAGTCTTTGCCTGTCCTGATGCTCCTACTCAGTATTTTTCCAATAGCTGCTGTGTGGCTGGTGGCTGTCAGTGGAGGAGACTACCCACAGCCACGTTTGACAACCTCAGGCAGCTCTGGTCCTAGAATGCTGCAGACTGCACCATCTCAACCTGGATGGCTCCAGTCTGGACTGGTTGGCTGATTAGCAAGTCACCAAAGAAGCAGGACGATAAACGCTGTCAATCTGAGAGAGGACTTCTGCTTCTAGGAGATACACACCTCCCAAAGGACAGAAGCTCAGCAATCCTAATAACCTGCAGTGAAAACAGAAAGCACTGGAGAAACTCGACAGCTGTGGCAGCATCAGTGGAAAGAAAAAAAAATCTTCATGTTTCAAACTGAACATGACTGTCTTTCAGAATCTGAAGTAGGCCTATTAGGCTTGAAATAGGGATCAGAATGTTCTCCAGCCTTGTGTAGCATGGGTAATGATGAGAAAGTTGGGAAAATATGACAAGAGTGAAAAGATCAGTTTCTTGACATCAAAAAAAAGTTTGAATTTTACTCTTAGAGAAAGAGCAAGTTCTGAATTTCGCTAATGAGTGACAAATACCTTATTTCCATGTATTTGTATTTCATGGTTAGCTCAGCTTGTCTCATTTCTATGCAGCTCCAAAATCTCCCCTCCTTCCCTGAGAAACTGAATGGCACTAATTTCTGACATGAAGGTCACAGCAGGTCCCTAGCAGCAGCAGCTCACCAGTTGCTTCTCTCGATCTTCAAACAGCTCCATCTTCACCATTACTTCCCTGCATGGTCCATGAAGACCACCTTCTTCCAATCTTCGTCAATGTGGGGAGGTACAGGTATACATGTTTCATTAAAGTGAATTTGCTGTAATGCGATTAGTGAACTGGGGACACTTTCTAAATCAGCAACATTTAAAATGTGCGTTGGCTGTAACACAATTATATCACCAACCCCTTAGGTGCCATTTCTAAAGTGCAATTTTTCTGTAACATGGGGTTATACAAGAACGCAGCCATCATGTTATAGAACCACCTGTATTGTCTAATCACCAGGCTCACCACATCATCATGGATATTCTTGGACCCACTTACACAACACTTCCACCCTTCAGGCATTCACTTTCTAGCTCAGACACATCTATGACTTGTATGCTTCTGGCTGTTCTCTTTGTGCTCACACGCATCTCGTACACAAACACAAGGTGCATGTATTGGTTCATAGTTTACTTTCTTGCTGCTCACTTATTTTGTGCTGATCTGGAAGCTGCCAGGCCCTCTTGCTTGCATTGTTTTTCAGCACATAGGGTCTTCAGTCCTAACTTGCAGGTTGCCAGCCTTGTTTGCACTGGGGTTTAGCACAGAGGAACATCAGGCAACTTGACACATTTTGGAGCACGGAACAGTCTAGGGCAGGGGTTTACATATTGCTGTATAACACCATGCAATGTCAATGTCACACCTGCAGTATGGGTCAGCAGCTTACATAGTAAACACTGTGCTGGATTCACCAGAATGTTGAAGTCTGAAAGTCAAGGGATCAATCTTCGATGGAAAGAAGGGAACCTATGTTCAATTAGGGACTGCATCACCGTCAGTCAAAAGAATCATCTGATCTCAGTCTGGGGACTAGCCACTGCCATTCAGGCATTTGGTTCTACCAGATCTATGGCCTTGCAGTCCATGGACTGGGTCACAATCAGCCTTCAGGTCAAGTGCAACCAGTCTAGAGCTGGTTACCCTGGCTGCTGTGGTGACATCAATCCAAGGGCTGGACAATTCTCAGTCAGGACTGTCCTTCCAAATGTGTCCAAAGGTCCACAGTCAGTCCTGAGAATTTGGGCAATAATGGTTGGGGACAGTGCATAAAGCCTTGAGGTAAAACAGGAAGCTCAAGCCTGGTGTTGGGATTCATTGAATCGGGTTGCTGACAGAATGATTATAATGAAATGAGGCAATTTAAAACTGAAGGTGGAGTTTTGCAGTATCATCAAGGGTGTCCCCATCGTTGTGTCATGCACAAAGGGAGCCAACATAAGGGGTATTTTCTGAATATAGGAGAAATGGGGAAGCAATCTTTTGAGGCTGAAATTGACAACATTGACCTGGAGGACATCAAAAGCACCATGAGAGAGTTAATCATTGTTGAGCACAAGAGATTATACAGAATGAAACCAGTTACTCGAGGTAAGTGCTGGGGCTGGACTTGTTGTTAGCATGCAACTTCCTCTTGGATTATATGGCAAGCAGCTCTTGATTGGTCCAAAGTACATGCGGAGCTGGTTATTTCAGTACTCCGTGAACTTCTGCATTGACGAATAAGTGTCTTTTTATCCACATGATTGTCTGCTTAGTATCTTCAGGTGATTCCAACAAAGAATCTGCACTTTACCTATTACAACCTCTCCCATACCCCCACCCTCTGGCCCCAACCCCCCCACACTCCCTGGCAGCTGCTTTATTTCCCCGACAGATATCTCCCCTGCAACTAAAGGCTTTCTTGGTGGCACGCTTACTTTCTTGTCTGACTTATGCTGTTTGCTCTTCCTCCAATCACACAAATCAGCGTGAGACTGTTAGAGCAGCTCCCTGGCTTGAGGAGGCAGGTGACTTTATTCTGACTAGATGCCTCTATGACTGAATTTTCCTGGACATTTTGGAGGCTTTTATGTAATTTCCACAGGTAATTTGAACACTCCTCTGTCCTGTACTGGGCCTCCTCCATCGCCAAATCCAAGCCATCCGACACTTGGAGGAAGAACGCCTCATCTTCTGCCTTGGGACACTCCAACCAAACAGTATCAACGTTGATTTCACCAGTTTCCTCATTTCCCCTCCCCCTATCTTATCCCAGGTCCAACCCTCCAACTTGGCATCACCCTCTTGAATTGTCCTACCTGTCCATACTCCTTCCCACCTATCTGCTCCACCATCTTCCCCCGACCTATCACCATCAGAACCCCACCTGCATTGCCGCAATGCCTTCCCAGCTACCTTTCGCCAGCTCCACCTTCACCATCCTATTCCTATTTATCTCTCAGCCCCCTTCCCTTACCCCCACCCCCAACATTCCAAAACATCGACTCTCCTGCCCCTCAGATGCTGCCTGCCCTGCTGTGCTTTATCAGGGCCACACTTTTCAACCTGTACTGTTGAGGAAGAATACAGTTTTCAAACACCCAATTTTGATTATAATTTTTGCATTCTTCATCAAAAGTAACCTGTAATGGGAAAACATATGAGCGAATCATAGGTCACCTATTTGGTACATTGAGAAGATTTGTAGAGTTTCATTCTTCCTTTTTCTCTCTTCCCTCATTTTATAAAGATAATTATATATACACTGTGACCTATATACAGGATTTCACAGTAAATTAGCATTTCATTTCGAGGAAATAAAAGATCCTTGCCATTAATTCAGTAATCTCGCATTCACTGTTGGATCTAGATTTGATAGCTCCTGAGAACAGATAAAGGGATTACATTACCTGATGCATGCACTGACTATAATGCATACAACATGCCAACTTCATGCTATGTGAGCATTTCAATGATTTCAAGTCCAGTCAGTGACTAATTACACTGCTGATTGTTCGGGCACATTACAAAGAGGCAAGTATCATAAGTGACAGCCCCATTTAAATCTTAAAGGGGAGGTGCACTGTAGCTGCAGCAGATGCGAAAAATTGTTCTGGAAGCGACACTGACCTGGAAAACCTTGAAGAATGCCACAACATTGGGAACAGTGTGGGCGCTGAGATTTTTATATATCATAATGGAAGAGTTGAAGATGCCCTTACTACTTGTGTGACCATTCATATGAGGTAACTTGTTCCCCAGCATCCTTTTCCTCCAAGGCTAGATTCCTCAAAATGACTGTCATTAGTATCTGGTTATACTGTCTTGTAAATATATATCTGAAGGGCCTCCAGGCCCCTTCCACTTTCAGGACATCGCTCCATCTTTCCTCTTTTCTACTTCCTCTATCAAGTTACCTCATATGAATGGTGTCACAAGTAGTAAAGGCATCTTCAAGTGAGATATCTATCATGTCATTAAGCCTCCTTGCATCCTGACCAGCAGTCTTAATTTAATAAACAGTACAAGAACAGACTGAATAGTAATCAGTTTCTTCTGTGAAAGGTTGCTTTCCACAAACTTGATGGTCACTTTTACCTTCAAGACAGTAACAACATTTTAAAGTAATTCACTGGTTACAAATTGCTTTAATAATGTCATCGAGACATACAGCATGGAAACAGACCCTTCGATCCAACTCGTGCATGCCAACCAGATATCCTAATCAAATTTAGTCCCATTTGCCAACACTTGGCCCATATCCCTCTAAACCCTTCCTATTCATATACCCATCCAGATGCCTTTTAAATGCTGTAACTGTACCAGCCTACACCACTTCTGGGAATGTCCTGATCTAATGATAAGAAACTTACATGAATTCAAGTTCTATCTTTGCACACCTCTTTAACAGAAATGGCTGGATGACAAGTTAAAGCCCAATGTGACAATGAAGAATTCCATTCCAGGAGAGAACAAAAACTGCTAAGATGCAAACCTGCACGTGGTGTAATGTCAAAACAGACAAGAACAGAACCAGTAAGAGTCAGAGATAAATATGTGTCTCAGATTAGTCTATCATACAACATAATCCAAGAAGTACACAGGATTGGAGTCACTACTGCAATGATATACAGTAAATGACAATAAAGGTAATGGAGGATTGAACTTTAAGGGAAATATCCTGCTCTCTCTAATAAATATTTTTAAGGTGAAGATATTATGTAATGTATTTCCAGATTTCCAATATAAATGCCTTAGGCCAAATGCTGGTGACATCTAGTCACTGCCTTCCTTCCGATTTTGTCCCTCTCCTGTTGAAAAATGTTTTACTTCCTTCACAATTGTATACAAGAGCTATAACTCGTAAGGTCAGAGATACTAAAAAAAACACGAGATATCATTTTGTAACATGAAATGTGTGGCATGCCATTTCAAAAAGAGGGCTAGAAATGCAAGTTAAGTTGTGTAACATTGGCTATTATTGTAATATTTACCTAGGAATAACTGCTAGGAATGACTGCTGTTTCAGCGATTTTTGAACTCTCCTCTTTTTGTTCATTTAATTATTCAATTACAAATTCTATTTTGGAATTTTCTGCTGCAAAAAAACAGATTGATGCAAAATCATTTTTTTTAAATCAATAGATTGTGGCATTATTCCTTAATCCTTAATTCAAAATAAATTTCAAATATAAAGCAACAAAAACAAGTGCAGAAAGGCTACTTTCAAACAAGTGTAGAACAGCAATATCATAAATATCTTGAAAATCCAACATTAATTCCAATCTGAAACCTCTGGCAAAGAAGAAAAATATTGAGCACTACTTTAAATCCCAAATGCGAATGGATGGAAGTGAATATTCTGATTATTCTTGACAGACATACATCAAAGAAGTTGCAAGATATCCAACATTTGGAACATATTCCTTTGCAGCCCAGAAATTTCAAATACATTTACCATGTAACAACTTCAAATTAAGCTGAGTAAATGTTCCATAATAGACACGTTCATCAGTGCTCGACTTGCTTTCATGATAATTCAAATGTTGGTTTTAGATCCTTGAACTATAAGTGGTAAACAATAAATCCAACAAATTAATATATGATCTAAATATCTATGAAGCTTCTAATAATCTAAATATATGCAGTAATAATTCTCTCTGAATTTCACAATCCAGTGTAAAGTTTTATTATATCACCTGGCTTCAACCATTAGCCGAGAAAGTAGTCCTTACACAATCTTGTCCTCAGATTAACACAGTTAACAACTCTCCCCAACTCAGAAAAGGGAGGAGCAGCATGATTTTAGTCACGTGTGCATTTCAACGTTACAGTAGCTGCAAAAACTGTGTAAGATTTCAATGCCATTGCTAAAACAATGTATATTGTTAGAGAACGTCTTGGGCATTTCTCAATGCAGAAAATGTGTTTTAGTTCATTCAAAGAAAGAAATCCCACAAACATTACTGGTTTCAGTCGTCAGTTTGAAATACACCAAGGTTGTTATATGTGAACTTAGATCTCAACAGTAAAAAACAACAAAAACTTCATACGCTGTGAGAAAATGTTTTCTGACAAAACCCTTACAGTTGAGCTGTAATACCCATAGCTCATTCTGTTTTTAGTACAGTAACTCCAGCAGGCTCAGTTCTGAGCCATTTTCTTTCTCTTAGGAAGGCACTCTGCTGCAACCAGACATTTATCATTAGTCTCTGGTACAATTTTGCTCTGATTTTTTCACTTGCATTAAAAAAAGTAATTTTTGTTTTAATTACCCTCTTCAGCAGAATGTTGATGAAGTAACAGGGTCCTGCGCTTTGGGGGCCTTACCTCATTCCTCTGCTTTAATGAGTATAATCCTTAAGGAGCTTTAAAACAACCAACGCTGGGCTCAGGCCTGCAGCTGCCAAATACATTATACACTCTGACAAAAGGCAGGAGTTTGATAACCATACCCAGAATCCATCTATGTCAGAGACACCATCAAAAAATGACTTAACTCTTTTACTCCAAAGAATTTCAGGAATTTCCAATATTTTCCTTGGGACTAGAATTACTGGTTCACAGCAGATTCATAGTGAAGGGTTAAAGAAATACTTAGAAAACTGAACAACAACCAGGAAAACCTCTGATCCCCAAGACAGGGTATATAGTACCATCTGCACATTTTTTATTTGAGTAATTATCAGATAATTAAGTGCATGATTTGTGAGAGAGCCAAAGCATACCATTAAAATATTTAATGCTTGTAGTTCTGAGACTGAGAATAGCATTATCTGATACGTTACCAGCATTTTATAGAAAATCAAAGGCTTTTCAAAATAATGGCAAGAAGTCAGCACAATTATTGGAATTCAGCTGCAAGACTTTCATGGAGCAGCTATTAAAATGCAGTTAACCAGGCAGGTAATTGTTTCGTGAGTAAACTTTTCAATTTACATTTTAATTTAGTTTTCATTTAGACATTAAAAACAGTTAAATTGCCCTTCCAACAAACCTAATTTCACTGAATGAAAGAAAAGTAAAAAGTGCTTTTCATTCATCCCCATAACCCAGCAGCAAAAATACTTACAGATATGTAACGTACTAATACTCCATTCTCAATTTAATGCAAATAATTCTCTGAATAACTTCCACAATGTTCCTCACGATAGAACATTTAAATTTAATCAAACCTTCAGCATACTTTAATTATAATATACATTTCAGCTTAGTAGGCACATTGGTTGTGGTAATTATTATTCCATTGAACAAACACTACCTCCTCTATATGGACAGAAGTACTCGCATTAGACAACTACAAGTGATGTATCTTATTCTGCATCGTTAAAAGTGAGATTAAAAATATAGCTTTATCAGCAGTATCTCTTTGACTGTTTTGCTACCCCGGTAGCTGGCAATTTTTGTTTGAAAGTTTTGAACAATTTTGCTAGCATACAGCACTGCAGACTTATTTAATTAATCCAGTACTAATGGAGGCCTAAATCCCATCCCAATGTACAATAGAAATGGTGTGAGGCCTGTAATCGAATCTTCAACAAGCTTCTCCCATTTTGCCAAAACAAGATCTAAAGACACATGTACATAATTACTAACCAAGGAAAACAAAGAACCAGGAAATCTGCATTTTTAAGCTGTACAATTTTAAAAATGTACTTGCTGAAATCCTACTGTTCTGAGGAATCATACTATATATAAAACTCAGTGGTTCTCTTTGTAAAGCATTTACAAACAATTAAAACCCATCCGTGCACATTTAATTTAATCTGCACTGGAACTGCAGGAGATTTAGACTGCAAGCAATTTTAATAGGAGACTAAACAACAGCCCCCAATTTATGGAATGAGTGAAAACATATTTTCAAGTAGATAAAATATTAAAACGTATGGTGAAATTAGCTTCTGAGGTTGCTGAGTTTTGTTCAGGTTTTGTACTTTTCTATTTTCCTACATTCATATATAACATTCCACGTAATTTTCATTGAAAATCCATTGTAAGTACCTGTTATTCCAGTAGGTGATGCTGTGATTGGTATTTTCAATGTTAAAGGTGTCACACTGTGTGACACACAATAGCCTCTTTTTTTCTCGTTTGAATACCGTAATCTGATAGCACAAACTGAGCATTAACTTCATAAATTCCTGTAAAAGCTTTGAGTTTTTTTTCTCCTTCATTCACACTTTCATGCCCCAGTAATTGGAATTTATAGCATCAAAAATAGTGGAATAAACAAAACAAAATATTGAAACAAAAGACATTTCTCGAAGTTATGATTAGATTTATCAATTAAATTGCGTTCTCAGCCTTCAGTAAAGTTCTCAGCATCTCTCAAAAATCTGGGCTTGGAATTAATATTTTACACAACTGTGTAACTTTACCCACTATTGGATAGATGCCAGTATTTTAGCATTGACTGGTTCTAGTATGCAGATCTTCAGGACTTCAGCAACAACGTTCTCAGTGTCCTCTCAATTCCAAAATACGATAAATAGATAGTTAAAACTGACCTTGCTGGAGAAAATTTTTTAAGGACATACATAGTTAGGCCAGATTTCCTGGAGCACAACTAGTTCCAGTGCCTCAAGCGAAAGCAATCTTGGGGTGAATGCCTCACATTGGCATTAAGCCAATGCACACGGAATGTTTTTATTAATGTGGCAAAGAATGCAGTTTTGGGTTATGATGACAAGAACATTTCCAATCTTCCATATTGGAAACACAGAAAACTGATTAACATTCAATGCATGGCCACATTTCCAGGTCAGTCTTGTATGAATTTCACCTCTTGACGAGACTCTATGTCTTTATGTAGGCCTATTTTTACCTATCATAAAATGAACTGACACTACATACATAACAAGCATCTTTACTTTTATTTACAGAGTTTAATGTTGCATACAAACATTTGTAAAATCAGTTTAATTTCTGATTTAGAGTGTGAATACTAGTATCTCAGATATCTTTCAAAAATATTGTTAGTTTTCAGGACTTTCAACCCTATCTTTGGGCTTTCTTGATAGATAGATTCACCAAGCAGCCAAATTCTAAAGCTTCAGGTTCAGCTTTGTTAATGACCACTTGTACATCAGTACTAAAATGGATAGCCACTTCATACATATTTAGAATGTTTGACACCACTTCACTAGCAATTCATTTTGTCAAGACAGGAACCTCAATCAAGATGATTTTTAATCGCTGTTCTCATTTTATTTCTGCACATGCTTATTCAATATTATTTCAATGCTTAAAGCAATACAATGACAAATAAAGGGAATTTTGATCAATGCAGTAAACAATTAGAATCTTTGTTCCTGTTTAGTTTTTCACTTTCTGGCAAGAATAAAAAAAAGAAAGCAGATCACCTTATCTTCTGGTAATGACCAAAGGCACTATTGTTGAACTATTCCACATTTCATTAACTTTTTGATCCATTAGAGTCGCTTTTTCCTCAATCGTTGGCAGTATTTAAGCAAAGCCAACTTGTGGTCCATCAAAAAACACAGCAAGTATTACCCATTACCAATCTATTAGTGGAAAGGCCTTTCCACAGCTGGTGCAGGCTTTGCAGCTAGTGCCTGTCATAAACTGGGAGATTTTAAATGAATGCCTGTTGGAATTTGACATCAGGTGAAGCTTTTCCCTTGCTATCAAAATGGAATGAGAGAGAGAACACAGACTGTGTATGGAGCTATGTAGAAAAAACAGAAAAAGAAACAGACTTGTGGTGTGAAAGGTGCAGTCTCTTAAGAGAATGTACCCCTTGTGATTTCTCTACTGGATCACCTACTGAGGTGATAAATAAAGAATTTTAGGAATAACAGCTGCTGGTATTATTTAACAGATAGCTCTGCCAGAGACCCACCACTGCAAGTAGTGGCAGCCAATGTAATCATAACTGGTCTATAGACTAATGCATCATTTCTCCACAAACTATCACTGGTAACAGCAACAGAACAACACCTACCAGTCTCCAACCAATTCATCTCTTTAATGGTTGTTGCTTATTCTCCAATTCTGTACTCTTTTTAAACGTCACTGCCTATGGACTTGTCCCTCCCCCACCCCACTTCTCTCCCTTGACTTTTCGCCGAACAGTCATCTGACAGAAAAGAACTGTCAAAAAGCATCTTGTAATTTCATTGCTTAAACCCCGGCCCCAGGGTTTGAAAGTCATGGAATCTACAAAGTTGAGCTTTAATAACGTTTATGGAAATGTAAGGGATGAGTTAGATAAAAAAGTGTGAATTGCATACAAATTTAGCTGTCACACTGCTACACTGACAATTTCAGTAATTCAGCAGTAATATTCCTAAACCATCAGTGTAATATAATATTGTATTTATCTGATGTAGGGATTTCTTTCATTCATTCACCAACTGTCACCTTACAATTTTGTTATAGCCTTGGTTAATAATTACACAACGTCAATCATAGCACAATCCTGAGGTAAAAATAATTTAAAATTTACTTATGTTCCATAGACAAGTAAAGTTACATGCATTTCATTTTATTTCTGGCACATAATTCAATTTTGTTTCACTTAAGTGAATATGCTGAATAGACACTGAATTGCAAAGGTAACTTTTTTCCCCATATGGTTTAAACTCGAGTAAAACACACAGTAAAAATGTTCATGACCCAGCTTACATTTTACCCTTTTCCAACTTTAATCTTAAAATAGCTACTCATTTTCAGTTAAAAGTTCAGATTAATTTCCTGCAAACATATCAAAATTGCTCCTTTGGAAAGCACACTGTTTTCATTTTTGTCAGACTGTTACTAATAACTGGGTATTATTCGTGCAAAAATAATTCAATATTCAGAAGTTAGCAATACTCTATTAACACCCAATATTTTCCACGTTTTTTATGTCCAAACAACTGAGCTAGTTAGCAAGACACCACAGTAGGAGGTAAACTACATGAACGTTAAGTGAACATTGCAAAACTGAAAATACAATTTCCATTTTCCTCCATGGTGCTTTAATGACATTTAGGAAACCCAAAAGGAATCTCCATACTGATTCAGCACTCATTACATATCTAACATTTCTGAACTGCAGATTAATAATGGTTGAGGCAGACTTAATTCATTCCAAATGTATAGATAAAGTGTGCAAGAATTTTTGAACAAGTAATGCCCGAGGTAAAAGTAATTAATGGCCACACACTGGAAGACTAACCACAATATTCCAAAGGGGGAGAAACAATTGACAGGGGGTTTTGTTTATAAAGCAACTGTCAGACCTTAGCCTCCAGCTGTTCTCTAATGAAACCCCAAGCTATATGGGTATATACAAAACTCATTGTCTCAGGTTTCATCAGACTGAGTTCCATGTCTTCACCTTCACATAATGCAGGCCAGTAGTGGAATCTATGGGTCATTCTGTAGGGATGAGCAAAATTTATGCTTCTAAGAACTTCATCTCTCAACTCTGTTAAATTTTCCTTGTTTCTCTGTTTAGTCAATTCATGGAACAGTCTGTTACTTCATCAGCTACTGCCCCCAACGCCCTCACAACAGCTGTGGGCTTAATTATCAAAATAGCAGTTTAATAGTCTCATAACTGAACTCACTTCACAACACACTAATGGAGATGCTACACAGATTTCTTTTACACCTTTCCATGGATTTACTAATAAGGTATGCATAAGTAGAGCTATCTGTATAATTACCATTTACTAATAAAAGCATCCTCCTCTCACCACCATTAATTCCTTGCATATAGCTTTTATTCACAAGACTCTAGCACATGCATGTACATTTAAATGGTCATTGTTCCTACGCACAAAATCTCAGTGGGTACTGCACTATCACACAGTATCATCAGATAAGTCTATTATATTTGTTTCATTAGTTAAGACATTGTACTAAATCTTAAAGAGCTGGACTTTTTCTCTCAAGAATGAGGCAATGGAATCTATTTCTCAAATAACATTTATGATTTGTAATTTTAAAACAAAGTGATATTAGATTGATAGGGAAACAATCTGAAAACAGGTAAAACTACTGAACAATTTCACAATCTCCCTACTTTTAACAGTGAGATGCTAGAAGGACAAATTTTAACTGTACAATTGTAGTGGCAAACTGGAGGATACTACTGTTTCAGAGTAACAATTGTATTAAATCACAGAACGCACATTAGTTTAAGTTATGTTGGGTAAAGGAGGAATATTGGATAGGCAATTATAATACAATAGTTACAGTATGAGTTTTGCAAATTGGAGGTTGTGGATTCACAGAAATGATATGAATAGCATGAGAAACTCCTGTTGCATTGTCATAAATAAGTTCCTACCACTATTAATAAGGAAAGTTTGGTCCATTTCCATCTACTGCAAAATTGTGTGCTCACACATATCGAAAAGTGCAACGTTTTTGCAAGTTACATATGTTTTCTATATAAATAGATTTTCTTAGACTAAAATTTCCGAGGCATAATTGAGGTGCTTTGTCATTCATGGACACTACATCTACATTTATGCAAATCATTAATAGAATTATTCAGTGAAATTTAACTCCAAAGACTGCATTTTGATCTATAGCTGATATTTCAATAACCCACCATCACCACCTTGGTTAGATTAAGCAAGTCACCTTTCGATTATTTAGATTTATCTGTACACAAAAATCACCACAAGAGAACATCGTTCCTAAGTTAATATATGAGAGATAAAATTAATTAACCTATGTGTGCAGTTCAATAAAGGAGTAATATAATATTGGGATTTTTACTGTCTTGCTTAACTGACTACTAGTTTGACTTGGGGTCATGATGGGCCTTGCTAGTGGATAGGCAGAAAATTCGGTAGAGAACTTCACACTTCTGAAATCATACTTCATTTTTTTAAAAAAGATTCAGTGTTATAAATGGTACTTGTCTGGTCAAAAAAGAAAGGATAAGCAATACAGGCCAGTTAGCCTAATGCCAGTGGTGAGGAAATATTAAGAGTTAATAATCTGAGACTAAATTAAAAGGCACATCAAAAAATATGGGTCAAGCAATGTAAGTCAAAATGGAATTGTTAAAGAGAAATTGCCTTTAACAAACATGGAAAATGAAGGTAATGTAGGTGATAATGTAGGTAATGAATGTGAACTTTAAAAAGGTGTCAAAAGATACCTGGGAGAAAATGAGGACTGCAGATGCTGGAGATCAGAGTCAAGAGTGCGTTGCTGGGAAAGCATAGCAGGTCAGGCAGCGTCCGAGGAACAGGAGAATCAATGTTTTGGGCATAGGCCCTTCCTAATAAAAACACACCAGTAACACACTCTCGGCTCGTCAACAAGAAATCATAGACTTTGCTATGATCACTCTACTCCAAAGGATGATTCACATCCCATGAAAGAATAAAAAAGAGAATCAGATAATTATGTGCAGAGAAAACACTTGCAGGGCTCTTGCAAAGGGAGGGGAGTAGGAGTAGCTGAGAAGCTCTGACAGTGAGCCATCATGGACGCAACAGGCCAAATGGCCTTCTTTTGTGCTGTTACTGTTCAATATTTATATTTTATTATTGAGAGACAGCATGGATAAGTAATTGGAGGGGAGATGGAAAGACGAACAGACTCTTATTAGACTCAATTTAAGCATGCAGTGGTATACTCCAGGAGGCAGTATTTGGACCACAAACCTTGTACATTAATGAATTTAACATCAGTAAAAAATATCAAAATTTGTGGACAACACAGACTTTGGAAATATAGTAATCAATAAAAAGGACGTAAACAGATTAGTGAAATGGGTGGATATATAGTAAAAAAAACCTAACTCAACCAAGTGTTAAATGATGCACTTTGGCAGAAAGAATGAACAAGGGCAATATAATATCAAATGTATAATTTTTAAAAACTTTGCTCAACACAGACTTGGGATACACACAAATATGTGAACTTTGCAGAAAATGTTCAGACGCTGTTAACAAAGCATTATGAGTCTTGTCCTCGCCTACCATCCCACTGACATCCACATCTGGAAGATCATTCGCCACCATTTTTGCCACCTCAGCAAGACTGCACCACCATTCCCCTCCCCTCCCTTGCCCACCTTCCACAGGGACTGTTCCCTCCAGGACACCCTATTCCACTTCTCCTTCATTCCCAACATCCCTCCACAGTTCCTTAGCACATTTCGCTGCAACCGCAGAAGATGCAACACCTGCCCATTTACTTCCTCCCTCCTCAGAATCCAAGGGCCCAAGCACACCTTCCAGTGCTTTACCTGCTCTTCACTCAATCTAGTCTATTGCATTTGCTGTTCACAATGTGGTACCTCCATACTGGGAAAATGAAGCATAGACTGGGTGGCCGCTTCACAGAACAACTACATAGAGTAATAGAGTCATAGAGATATACAGCATGGAAACAGACCCTTCGGTCCAACCCGTCCATGCCGACCAGATATCCCAACCCAATCTAGTCCCACCTGCCAGCACCTGGCCCATAACCCTCCATACCCTTCCTATTCATATACCCATCCAAATGCCTCTTAAATGTTGCAATTGTACCAGGCTCCATCACATCATCTGGCAGCTCATTCCATACACGTGCCACCCTCTGCGTGAAAAAGTTGTCCCTTAGGTTTCTTTTATATCTTTCCCCCCTAAACCTATGCCCTCTAGTTCTGGACTCCCCGACCCCAGGGAAAAGACTTTGTCTATTTATCCTATCCATGCCCCTCATAATTTTGTAAACCTCTAAGGTCACCTCTCAGCCTCCGACGCTCCAGGGAAAACAGCCCCAGCCTGTTCAACCTCTCTCTGTAGCTCAGATCCTTCAACCCTGGCAACACCCTTGTAAATCTTTTCTGAACCCTTTCAAGTTTCACAACATCTTTCCGATAGGAAGGAGACCAGAACTGCGCACAATATTCCAACAGTGGCCTGACCAATGTCCTATACAGCCGCAACATGACCTCCCAACTCCTATACTCAATACTCTGACCAATAAAGGAAAGCATACCAAACTCCTTCTTCACTATCCTATCTACCTGCGACTCCACTTTCAAGGAGCTATGAACCTGCATTCCAAGGTCTCTTTGTTCAGCAACACTCCCTAGGACCTTACCATTAAGTGTATAAGTCCTGCAAAGATTTGCTTTCCCAAATTGCACTTATCTGAATTAAGCACCTTGCACTTATCTGAATTAAACTCCATCTGCTACTTCTCAGCCCATTGGCTAATCTGGTCCAGATCCTGTTTTAATCTGAGGTAACCCTCTTCGCTGTCCACTACACCTCCAATTTTGGTGTCATCTGCAAACTTACTAACAGTACCTCTTGTGCTCGCATCCAAATCATTTATGTAAATGACAAAAAGTAGAGGGTCCAGCACCGATCCTTCTGACACTTCACTGGTCACAGGCCTCCAGTCTGAAAAACAACTCTCCACCACCACCCTCTGTCTTCTACCTTTGAGCCAGTTCTGTATCCAAATGGCTAGTTCTCCCTGTAATCCATGAGATCTAACCTTGCTAATCAGTCTCCAATGGGGAACCTTGTCGAGTGCCTTACTGAAGACCATATAGATCACACCTACTGCTCTGCCCTCATCAATCTTCTTTGTTACTTCTTCAAAGAACTTAATCAAGTTTGTAAGACATGATTTCCCACGCTCAAAGCCATGTTGACTATCCCGAATCAGTCCTTGCCTTTCCAAATACATGTACATCCTGTCCCTCAGGATTCCCTCCAACAACTTGCCCACCACCAAGGTCAGGTTCACCGGCCTATAGTTCCCTGGCTTGTCTTTACCATCCTTCTTAAATCCTGTCTACAAAAAAGATCCTGAGCTTCCAGTTGTTTGCCACTTCAACACACTACCTTGTTCCCAGGCCAACATCTGTTTTTCAGGCTTGCTGCAGTGCTCCAGTGAAGCTCAGCACAGCTGGAAGAACAGCACCTCATTTTCCACTTGGGAACTCTACTGCCTTCTGGACTCAATATTGAGTTCAACCATTTTAGGGCTTGAAGCACCTTCTCCCACATCCTTATCCCAAAGCCCACACACACCAAGCCTTGTTATCACATTGTCTGCTATTACACATAACCCATTGTTAGCCACTAATAGTCCCCATCAGCAGCCATTCATTCACCTAGGCTGATTCACTTTCAAGATGAAGGGCTCCTGCCTGAAACGTCGATTTTCCTGCTCCTCAGATGCTGCCTGACTGGCTGTGCTTTTCCAGCACCACTCTAATGTAGTCTCTGATTTCCAGCATCTGCAGTCCTCACTTTTACCCAGTACTCTTCCAGATGCTGCCTGACTGGCTGTGCTTTTCCAGCACCACTCTAATCTTGACTGTTATTCACTCTTTGTCCAACTGTCCTTCTCTCTTTTTGTGCTCTAATTCCACCTATCATTTACTCCTCATCCCAACCCAACACTTTCTGCATGAAAATCAACTTTTTCCTAGCTAGTGCCCCTCACCCCATCAGTTCTGAAAAAGAGTTACTGGAGACGAAACATTAACTCTGTTTTCTCTCCACAAATGCTGCCAGGCCTGCTAACTTTTTCTGTTTCTGATTTTGTTTCTAATTTCCAGCATCTGCAGTTTTCCTAATTTTTTTATAATCCTTTGGCTTTATTAGTAGGTCATGAAACAGCAACGTAAACCATTACAAACACTGGGCAAACTTGAGTACTGGTGATTAGAGTTAAGAGTGTGGTGCTGGAAAAGCACAGCAGGTCAGGCAGTATCTGAGGAGCAGGAAAATCGACGTTTTGGGCAAAAGTTCTTCATCAGGGCTTTTGCCCGAATCGTCGAATTTCCTGCTTCTGATATGCTGCCTGACGTGCTGTGCTTTTCCAGCACCACAGTCATTACAAACATTGGTTATACCTGAACAGGAGTATTGTGTTCATTTCTGGGCACTGCATATTGGAAGGATATAAAGACTTTAAAGACAGCGAAAGCCACATGGAAACACCACCACCAGCAAGTTTCTCTGAGTCACACAGCATTCTGACCTGGAAGTATATCACTGTTCCTTTATTGAGTAAAATCCTAAAATCTCTCGCAAACAATACCATATGTGCGCCCGCAGAAGATAGTGTGCAATGGTTCAAGAAGGTGAGTCATTCAGGGATGGACAATAAATGTTGGTTTCATCAATGAAACTCATATTCCAAGAAAGAATTAAAAAATAACAAGAACTCTACCAGGAATAAGGGTTTCCATTTTATTAAGTTTGGGAAAGTAAGATAGTTTCTCTGCCCTGAGGAAAACAAAGAGGAATTATGAGAGAAGCATTCAAAATTATAATAAAAGCTAAAAGAACTGTGGATGCTGTAAATCAGAAATAAAAACAGAAGTTACTGGAAAAGCTCAGCAAGTGATCAGGTGTGTACTGGATCAATAGCAAGCAAGGGAAGGTCAAGGACATATTGTCAGAATACCTTCAAATGTTACTTATAAAATTGGGACACAGCAGACCTCATACCAGAATTTAAAATGGGGGAGGCAATGACCTAGTGGTATTATCGCTGGACTGCTTTCCCTGAGTTCCAGGTAATGTTCTGGGGACCTGAGTTCGAAACCCGCCATTTGAATTCAACAAAAATCTGGAATTAAGAGTCTAACGATGATCATGAATCCATTGCCGATTGTTGGAAAAACCCAATTGGTTCATTAATGTCCTTTAGGGAGTGAAACTGCCATCCTTACCTGGTCTGGCCTACATGTAACTTCAGACCCACAGCCCTCATCCCATGAATGAATAAAGAAAAAAAAATGCTATGTTTTCCAGATTCAGATCTTTCCAATGCAGAAAATCAGACTCCTAGGAGTTGCTTATCAATCAGGAATTAAATTCTACACAGACTTAACATATCAGATTAACAGCCGAAGAGTTAAAAGAAACCTAAAACTACACTCCATGACCAATTTAGATTTTGATTAAAATTGCACATTCATCAGCCAGAATTCATGTAATTTCCCCAGCAGCCTACACAATCCATGGACCACTTCATGATCAATGTAGCAAAATGGACTCAAAATATGCAAAGATTTTCTGGACAAACTGATGACTAATCGAGTCGAAGAGCTACTGAAGGGTGGACGTGAACATGGAGGCATCTTCACAAGACAAGGAAGCTGACAGGTCCGAAGCATAAACTTGACAGTCAACACTATTTTTTAAAATTAATTCATTCATTTACACAAGAACCCAAGCACAGCAAATACATGGAAAGTATGGCTTTCTGTGTGCACAAAGGCAATGCCTAATGTTTGTTCAATTTTAAAACAGATACAGCTGAAATTGGTACAGGTAGAGCAAAAGCTGATGCAACAACAAAGAGATGCACCAACTCAAACAGACTGCATAGAAGCTGCTATAAGAGGAAACTGGTATCCTGCCAGAGGTATGAACATGAACTGATCAACAAACCAAAATCTGAAGACACACACAAGACAAAGCGGAGTTAACACATGTTTAACACTGTTACCACACTGTCTGAAGTGTTTTAAAATATTCAAATTATCCACCCCCAGTAAACTGGTGACAGTTGTTGACACTGATGAACCAGCACTTTCAGGCATACCAGCACAATGTAACGTCACACTAGTTACGATCCAGCAATCAGCTCAACATCAGCGACACAACAGAAACTGCAGCAAGTCGTTCCAGAAACACTTGTAGAATTGTGTATAAACAAAAACAGAACACCACCTTCTTGTGAATTAGTGGGGCTAAAATTCCTGATGAAGGGCTTATGATCAAAACGTCGACTCTCCTGCTCCTCGGATGCTGCCTGACCGGCTGTGCTTTTCCAGCGCCACACTCTTCAACTAAAGTTTCAGCTCTCCACTTTGGAGGGAAAATGAAAGTAGATGAGGAAAAGGCTGAACAAGTGACTCAGGATAAATCTAAACCCGATAAAACATAAAAACTGAAAGAACTGCAGATGCTGTAAAATCAGAAACAAAAACAGAAGTTGCTGGAAAAACACACCACCTGTTCCCTGGCCAACATCTCTGTCTCAGGCTTGCTGCAGTGCTCCAGCGAAGCTCAGCGCAAGCTGGAAGAACAATACCACATTTTCCACTTGGGGACCTTGCAGCCCTCCGGACTCAAAATATAGGTCAATAATTTTAGGGCTTGAACTAACTCCCTCATGTCCTCGTCCCCTACCACATTAGGCCTTGTTATCACATAGTTTGCCGTTACACACTACCTATTGTTAGCCACAAACAGTCTCCATTAACAGCTATTGACTCTCCTAGCCAGATTGTTATCAACTCCTTTGTCTGTCCAACTATTTTCTCTTTAAGCTCTATCCCTACCTATCGTTCAGTCCTTTCCCCCACCCCCACCCTATCTTCTGCATATAAATCTACATTTTCCTAGTTACCACCAGTTCTGAGGTAGTCACCGGACCCAAAGCATTAACTTCAATTTGTCTTCACAGATGCTGCCAGACCCGCTGAGCTTTTCCAGCGAGTTCTGTTTTTGTTAAATCTAAACTCTGCTCAGCTCACAAAGTTGAATAAAGAGCTGATAGAGAAAGTAGGGAAGCTGGGTAAATTCCAAGCTCTGTATCATCGACCCAGTGAAACGATTCTGATTTGTAGCAACAGCAGGAGCAATTACATGTACAACAGATCAGGTTTAGTAAAAGCTGCTATAGAAACATTGGCTTGAGCTCAAAGTAATGCTGGAGAAAACGACAGACCAACAAACACTGTGGAGATGAACAGAGCACACAACAAAGAACTGCAAATCGCTTGTGAAACAGTATTTTACAAAATAAACACCAGCAATGGGCGTCTAGTGAACGGACAAGTTTCTGGTATAAGCATAAAAGGCTGAATGGCCTCCTTCTGTGAACTCAAGTAGAATATAAAGGACACCAAACAACTAGATAGAAAACTAACAGGAAAGATGGAGGAGAATTTGTTTCACCCAGAGATTGTGGAAGTCTGGAAGTCATTGCCTGAATGAGGTGGTCGAGTCTAAAATGCTCATAATATTTAAGCAGTATTTAGATATTCACTCATATTGCCTTAGCCCCCAGGATCATGGACCAACAGCTGAAAGCTGGATCAGCACAGTTAGATATTTGTTGACTGGCACAGACACAATTGGACGAAATGGGTTCTTTTAAGCTGTAAATGTCAATGAGCACAACCACCAAAGCAACAAGTGGAAGAGGTTACGGCTTCCAAAGAACAAAAGGAAAAAATTGGTGTTCAAGATGCCTGATAGAAATTTGAATAGGTTGTGAAGGATAGAATATACCGGGGTCAACTGAAGGCTAAAACTCAATGCAGAGTTAGAAGAGTCCAGAATGCAAAACCAAAAGCTTCAAAATGAGTTGGAAGTTTTTCAGGAACAGAATTGTAATTCTGAATGATATTTGATGATTGAAGCATGTTGAAAAACAAGATCAGTCAGCGTTGAATCTGGAACAAGACTTGGCTACTGTTTGTCACGATAAGCAAAGGCAATTACGGTCCATGAAAGAAGATCCCAAAAAGACAAACAGGAATGACAGCCAATATTAGTGATCACTGTGACAGTTAACAGCAACTCCAAATAAAGTCATCAGCACAAGATTCATAGGCTCACATAAGTTTATTTTGGAAAAGAGAGGGATGTTGAGCATACCTTGCTTTTAAGAGAGTTCATCTTTAAAAATGGCATTGTGCTGGGTATATACAATGTTGCAATTCTGCCTGGCAGTTGGGTTTGGGTTAGGATTTGGGTTTGCAAGCTGCACACACAGATCAGTCATTTGCTGCATTATGTAATACATAACTTCTAAGGTATTATACTGTTTTAAATAAACTAACCCACTGCCATAGCAATTGATTATTAAACTATTATCATTTCCCTGACAGGACACTTTTTATCTGACAGAAACAGAGAAAGAGAGTTATAATGAAGCAGCATTACACTCCACTCCCAATATCTCCTTGTATCAATTTTAACACTGGCCAGTTGTGGTGTCATGCCTAATTGTAATGTGCTGATTGGGTCCCATTTCTCAGACAGAACCATGAGGCAATTTAAAAGCCAACCATGTATCAGTTATGAAACAAAAATATTTACACAGCAAATACAATCCTGACCAAATGAAAGCTATCACTCATCACAGAGAGTCTTATTCTAATCTAACACCAACCCACTTATTCAGTACAGTTATTAAGATACTTGGTATAATTTACAATGTGGGGTTTTTTGGAGGTACATACATTGACTCACAACCCTGAAAATCAATACGATTAGAACACAACGTGAACGTTTATATCATTAGCTGCTATCAAATGAAAATGTGTTGTACACTGTAGTGATTACAAAATATAATACATTAACATAGTAAATTAAAGAAGTTTATATTTGAGGAAAATAAATCAAAACAAATCAACATAGTATTTTAGCTCAGAAGGCTGCCAGTGTAGCCAAGCTAGATTCAGTGGAATGTTGATCATTTCATGTTAGCATGATATAGAATCAACACTGAGCTACTTATACGATCACCTTTTATCAAATTTCACTAGAGTGACACTGAAATAATCATAGGATTTCTCCTTTCTGGCAACATTATACTATAATCTGAAAATAGAAGCAAACAATTATAAAAACTTGCATCACAAATTAATTGCCATTTTAGTGTTATTAATTGCAATAGCAATAAAGGGCAGAGGACAAGGATGGATCTAAGTCTGGCATGTATTGGAGTTAAGGATGAACTGTTAGACAAATGTTATTAAATCAGTTATGATGGAATAAGGCAATCGCACTAGATCTGATACAAGAAATGCAGTGATTTTAGAAGCCATTAGTACATTATACTACTATCTCATACCTGCATCCCTGTAGGGTTAAAATACTGCAACATAATCCAATTATTCCAAAACAGTAAATCATGACATTATATGGGGCATGTACTGTAGTTTTGAACCAAATTATAATGTTATGCACACAGATTGTGACAGTCACCCTTAAATTTAATTTTACAATGTTAGGTCCCTGGTAGTGAAATTAGTTTCCATCAACTGTGAACTGGGTGACAGCAAATCAACAGTCCATTTTATACCTTCTTGAACTTTCTTTTCCATTACTGGAAAGGACATTGGATGTGTTATAAAACAAGTTGTAAATTTGCTATCATCCATTTTGTATTTTTTCCAAAGAATAATTTACCTCCCTTGTTTTCAGAGACTGCGTGAGATTAAAGTGTACAATAAAAGTACTGCTACAGAAAACAATGCAACGTCACCTTGCACAGAGACGTTTTTGAGATATTTGGGTTCATAGAGAAAAGGATGTCATACTTAGCAAACCAGATACCTAAAATTTAAAACTGGGTATAGAAATTCACAGAAAAATCAATGCTTTCAAACTAAGAGGCTGAGGTTGCTAAACAATATGATAAAAATAAGTAGCCATCCTGTTAATGCCGATGTTTAGTTCTTCAGAAACACAAAGCATGTGATGTCATTTTTGATCTAAATTCCTCCTCAACATAGTTGCCTGCTTCTCTTCCCAAAAGGAAAAGATACATTTCTCAAACCTTCTGATTTAAGCTATGAATACACATTCAGCCTTTTGTTGTGTAACTCTGAACCATTAATGCATGATGAATGATGCAGCATGCCGGACAATAGGGTGCAAGGTCATTTTAGCTCACTGGAGTGCACTGAAAGTGAAAAGAGAAATTATTCACAATTAAAATGGCTAGCTCTTGAGCAAATTTTCTGCAACTAAAATTAATATGGGAAGAGAAATGGGGAAAAGGAGTTTACACACATCAAAACTGTTGTTGAGGAGCATGTGCTCTGAACAATAAACTGGAACTTCATTCCTACATGAAACATTGCTGAAATAAATTAAACAACACGGATTTAAAAATTAGCATTAATTAAAGCAAATCAAAGAAAATGTAATCTAGTATAAAATAATAAAATAGTCAAAGCACAGGATGTTGCCATTTAGCCTGCCATGCCCATGCAAGCACTACTCACCTGGTCCTAACTCTCCTGCCTTTCTATTCCAGCCCTATACCCTTTCATTTTATTCATGTGATACTGAATTCTGACACTACCTGATATTTTTAATAGATATTGATCAGAACAGCAGCATGTTGATGACCAATTTATTAATGACCAATTGGTCATCAATAAATCACAAGTATAATATTCATAAGCTTTTTGCAGATTTCATTCATATGCAGGATGATATAACAATAACAGATAACAAATTCCTTTGCCATTGAACACGAAAACCAGAACTGCAATCAGTGAAGAACTTGAGGAATGGTTTTCAAAACAGTTACAATTATGGAAGGGAGAGTGGCAATTCATCCACCTGTTTATTTGTAGTTCTGGCCTAGTTCTGGTGCATTTTGGATGGGTCCTACAATATGCATGCAAACAAATATTTTAACGAGAAGAATATTTTTAAACCCTTTACAATTGGAGCAACTTTAAAAAAAATTTGACCTTGTTCTCAAAACAGCTTATGTTTCAGAGAGAAAAAAAAAATTAATAATTTCCCTTCATTCCCCTAGTGATGCAGATGAATTCAGGGTCGCAGACTTTTCCCCTTCTAAATGAAACTTGTAGGTTAGCAAATTGCAAGCAATTTGTAACAAATATAGCTTACTCTGCTAACAATGTTAATTTGTTTGCAAAGATATCATAACCCTGGCATTCCAGCCCGAGATGGTTAGGCAGCACTCAGTTCCTGGATGTAAAGGAGAAATGACCCTGAACACTGTAAAGCAGAATCTTATAGTGGGCTATGCAAGATTTGTGGTAGAATCGCTTGAGAAGTTTGACAAAGCCTATCTTGACATAAGGAACAATTCAATGTATTTTTTATGGAACTACCAAATATCATGGTGAGTTTCTCACTCGGCAAAGTTTAGTTACACATTAAGGCAGAATATTTCTGTATTCCTTGTTAACCGTCTTATTAATTGCACATCTCACTTCATTAATATGCAACTTCCTATCTTTATCAAACATGCTGTACAACACATTCTCAACATTAAAGATGGAGAAGTTTGCTGGTGACTTAGCTCGCCCCTCGCAGTGAGCTGCCTCCATGTTGCTCAGAACAAAATAGCATCTCAAAGAACAATCCATGGCACCAGCCACATGCACCTCTTGACCACCGACAGTGCCATCAGATATTCGCCAATGTTTCAGGATCCTATGGTACCTCTCTAATCCACTTGTAGACTGCCGAAGATGCACAGACCAGTAATGCAGGGCACACCAGAATTAGCATTAAAAGGCAGCTGTCAGGACCTCATGTGGGCAGGGATAGGCACCCAGCTCACAGACTGGACCAGACTGTATCTCTCAGCATTCACATGCGCTCTTAGCACTCTCAGTGCATTCCAAATCCAACCCAATTACCGTCCTATCAGTTTACTTTCGATTATCAGTAAAGTGATGGAAGGTGTCATCAACTGTGCTATCGCCCCACTCAGCAATAACCAGCTCAGTGATGCCCAGCTTGGGTTCCACCAGAGCCACTCAGCTCTTGACCTCATTACAGCCTTGGTTCAAACATGGACAAAAAAGCTGAATTCCAGAGATGAGGCAGGAGTGACAGCCTTTGACATCAAGGCTGCATTGAACCAAGTACGGCATCAAGGAGCCATAGGAGAAACTAGAATCAATAGGTATTGGGGGCAAACTCTCCACTGGTTGGAGTTACACCTGACACATAGAAAGATGGTCATGGTTGTTGGAGGTCAGTCATCTCAGTTCCAGGACATCTCTGCAGGAGTTCCTCAGGGAAGTGTCCTAGGCCCAACCATCTTCCGCTGCTTCATCAATGACATTCCCTCCATCATAAGGTCAGAAGTGGGAATGTTCGCCAATGATTGCACAATGCTCAGCACCATTCGTAACTCCTCAAGAGACTGAAACAGTCCATGTTCAAACGCAACAAGATCTGGACAATATTCAAGGAGAAAGTGAGGTCTGCAGATGCTGGAGATCAAAGTTGAAACTTTATTGCTGGAACAGCACAGCAGGTCAGGCAGCATCCAGGGAACAGGAGATTCGACGTTTCGGGCACAGGCCCTTCTTCAGGAATGAGCAGAGAGTGTTCAGCAGGAGAAGATAAAAGGTAGGGAGGAGGGACTTGGAGGAGGGGCGTTGGAAATGTGATAGGTGGAAAGAGGTCAAGGTGAGGGTGATAGGTCGGAGTAGGATGGAGGCGGAGAGGTCAACAAGAAGACTGCAGGTCAGGAAGGCGGCCCGCCGCATCTGCTCCCAGGAGGACCAGTTCAAAATACGTACAACACAGATGGCCTCATTGGACTCATCCACCGCCAAACCACAACAACCAGACGGTCGGAGGAGGAGCGTCTTATCTTCCGACTGGGAACCCTCCAACCGCAGGGGATGAACTTGGACTTCACCAGTTTCTTCATCCCCCCTCCCCCCACCTTGTCTCAGCCAAATCCCTCCAGCCCGGCACCGCCTTCCTGACCTGCAGACTTCTTCTTGACCTCTCCGCCTCCATCCTACTCCAACCTATCACCCTCACCTTGACCTCTTTCCACCTATCACATTTCCAACGCCCCTCCTCCAAGTCCCTCCTCCCTACCTTTTATCTTCTCCTACTGAACACTCTCTGCTCATTCCTGAAGAAGGGCATGTGCCCGAAACGCCGAATCTTCTGTTCCCTAGATGCTGCCTGACCTGCTGTGCTGTTCCAGCAATAAAGTTTCAACTTTGATCTCCAGCATCTGCAGACCTCACTTTCTCCTCGAACAAAACTGAACACAATACTCCAACTGCAACCTTACCAACATCCTGCACAACTGCAACATAACGTCCCACCTTCTAACCTCAATGCCCTGATGCAGGCCAGTGTGCCAACAACCTTCTTCACTGTCCTGTGTATCTGTGACTCAAATTTTAGACAACCATGCACCTGATCTCTAATTTCCTTTGTTACACTACACTCCTTAAGACCCTCTCATTCATTATTAAACTCCTACCTGGATTTGGCTTTCCAAAATGCAAGACGTGACCCTTACTTATGTTAAACTCCACATGTTATTTCTCAGCCCACTTCTGCTGCCGATCAAGGTACTGCTGCAATTTCTGGTAATGTTCCTCATTGGAACCCTCCTATTTTAGTGTCATCTGCAAACTTACTATCCTTCCAGCCCGGCACCGCCTTCCTGGCCTGCAGTCTTCTTCTTGACCTCTCCGCCTCCATCCTACTCCGACCTATCACCCTCACCTTGACCTCTTTCCACCTATCACATTTCCAACGCCCCTCCTCCAAGTCCCTCCTCCCTACCTTTTATCTTCTCCTGCTGAACACTCTCTGCTCATTCCTGAAGAAGGGCCTGTGCCCGAAACGTCGAATCTCCTGTTCCCTGGATGCTGCCTGACCTGCTGTGCTGTTCCAGCAATAAAGTTTCAACCTGGACAATATTCAGCCTGGGCTGACAAGTGGCAAAAAGCATCCACACCACACAAATGTCAGGTGATGGCCATCACCAAGAAGAGATAATCTAACCACTGTCTTTTGACATTCAATGATGTTACCATCGCTGATACCCTCCTACTGTCAACATCCCATGGGTTATCATTGACCAGAAAATCAACTAGACTCACCACATGATCACAGTGGCCACAAGCGCAGATCAGAGGCAAGGAATACTGCAGCGAGTAACACACCTCCTGACTCCATAAAGCCCATTCACTATCTACGAGGCGCAAGTCAGGAGTGTGATGGAATACATCCCATTTGCCTGGTTGGATTCAGCTCCAACAACTCGCAAGAAGCTTGACACCATCCAGGACAAAGCAGCCCCTTTGACTGACACCAGATCCACAAACATCCGCGCTCTCCACTACTGATGCTCAGTAGCAGCAGTGTGTACTATCTAGAAGATGCACTGCTGAAAATCACCAAAGATCCTCAGACAGCACCTTCCAACATGACCACTACCATCTGGAAAGACAAGGGAAGCAGATAAATGGGAATATCACCACCTGCAAGTTCCTCTCCAAACCACTCACATTCCTGACTTGGAAATATATCAGCATTCCTTCACTGTTGCTGGGTGAAATACTGGAATGCAGTGAAAGATAGCTTGGGCACCAGGGATGCTGGTCTTTTGGTGGATATCTGAATGGCAAGTTGTTCCAGGAATGGTGCATGACAAGATGGGGCTAGAATTTGGCAAGAGCATGCCGTAGGGTAGGATTGGTAGTTAATGAGGTGAGTTTGGTAAAATACAAGAGATTTTGCTTGGTCTCATGGTGCAAAACCTTACAAAAAAAAACTTGATGCGACTGATACTTAGCCTAAAAAAAAGGTTTCGGCCCCATGTCTGTCTCCTTTGTCCTTTCCACCTCCATCTGTAACATGCACTGCCATCCTAATAGTACTGATTTATGTATAGGGGCCTTTGACTGTCTCCCAACTCTTTCTCTCAAAGTCAGGTGCTCACTAGAACAAGTGACTGAAAAGCCTGCCAGCATCTTTTGTATCACCCAAGCCTCAAGTATGGGATTCATGTCTGTCATACTAAAATGTTAATAAGTCAACTTTTGAAACTGTATTCTCCAGGACTACATTTTCCTTTGACAACAATGTGCAAATCCTCGGCCTTACCAGCTAAAAGAACAAGAGCAGCAGAAGACAGTAACTTCACCACCTGCTATTTCTCTCCCAGATCACACACCATCCTGACTTGGAACTATATTGCTGCTCCTTCATTGATGTTGGGTGAAAATCCTGGAATGCCTCATCTAACAGCTGTGGACATACCTAATGCAGGTGTAAAAGGGGCAACTCATCACCATGTTAGTCTGTCAAGGGCAATGCAGGATAGGCAATAAATGCTGATCTCTTTAGCATCATCTATATCCCATGAACAATTGAAAAAATGTTTCATCATGTGAAATTTTTGTAGGTTAAAGAAAATTAATAATTGTTATCATTTGAAAAATGGTAGTGACACACTTCAACAGAAGGTTGTTAACTCTTGGGATTGTTTGCCCAGCCTTCCTTTCTTATATGACTCTAAAATTACTTCTTCAACAACAATTCAAATTTATTACACTTTCAAAAGGGCTCTTCTAATTCCAGTTTGTCACTGAGCAGGGCAAACTAACTTGGCTGAAGCTTACAATTTAATTTTGATGAAAATGTGATGTACAAGTTACAGCAGAACAGGTTGGGTGCATAATTTCAACAGCCTGCTTGCAATAAAAACTTACATGAACACAGAATTGAATTTTATAGTTAAGTGAGTGTCTATTTCCTTGCATGAGCTCCCTGGCAGATGATAGTTTCTTCTTCATTATGTTGAAGTTATCTCCAAATTATCAGTGGTTCTGTTTATCACTTAGTATCCTGGTCCTATTATCTGACAGTGCTTGTGTTGGGCTAAAAATAAATATTCACCAAAACACAACTCCAAAATTCCAGGCAATCATTTTCCTTTATCATGGCATATATTCAAGCATGAGTTTTACGTTATGCTGGATGCCTGAAATGCATTCTCCTCAATGTTATCTACGAAATGTAAAACTGTCATCCAAGTCTGCTTAACACATAACTTATGCTTAAAAAAAAAGACAGTTGTCTTCATTAGGTATCATAATTTATAAGCTAAAGATAGTTTAGATTTATTTCTTTTGTCTACTCTATGACAACTAAATATTAAAAGTCTCACCCAGAAAGCCCAAACAGCTCATCCTAACAGACACCAAATATTCCTTCTTTTCCTGGCTTGTTGTTTTACTGTATCTGTGAATCTGAAGCTTTGGAAAGAACTGGATTTTTTCCTGCTGTTTTTGATAGATAAATCGTAAACTAGAACACCAATAATAGCAAACAAGAAAGATGGAGCTTAAGAAAAACCACGATTCAAGCTTTAAATGTAACGCCCAGGTGTTCATAGTATGTACCGCACTAAAAGCTTAGGCATCTCTTATCTCATCAATGAAGATATAGGTCAGTTCCATCTTGTAAGGTACTGTATAATCTCCAACAAGTTGTTATCTGAAAACTATCTTTCTGCAGCTAGAAATCTTCACTAACAAATAAATCCTGAGGAATTTGAGATCTGTCACTAAATCTATAAATATCTAGTTTCCAACAGTGGAGCATTTTTCTGTACGTCAGAGCTCTGAATACAGGCATCAGAAGTCTAGCTAATGGCATTACCACAGGTCTAACTGAGAAACCTTTTCTTGTAGATTTTTCAGACTTTGAGGAACTGCATGACAATTGTACATTATGTATTCTGTAAAAGGCACATTACCAAATCTGGCTAGTTGGCATCCTCCAGTTATTATTACTAGAAGATCTTGAAAATTCAACAAAAAATATATTTTTGAACTCAGCAGTTTGTACTAGCAACCAATAAGATGACTTAATTGATCATTTTATTCCTTCTTTTCAAGAAATATTCTGCACTATCTTTGTTCAAATCACAATGATGGGAGATACTTACATAACAGTAAGTTATTTTTCACATATGTTTCTAAATAATGAATGTCAAAAGAATATTCATAATGGAGGGGCGGGGGAAGTGAAATTAGAACTGAGCTAAAACGTGTTGTCATCTAACATCCCTCCCCATAGTAGCTACAATCAAGAGTGCAAACTCACATCCAAACTCCAATTTGAAACTCTAAGGCACCAAGTCCAATTCTAATCCCTTTTCAACCAAAATTCAGTAACTCAACATAGACCAGGAATGTAGCCAGGACTGTCATAAAACAAAAGTATCATCAAGGAAGCTCTAAGTTGTTGATTTCCATTGTAATTTTTGTTTATATTTTAAAGATGAGTTAAGATTTGAACTATAATTAGGCTTTCTTCAATTAATAACATTAAACCATTTTAATGGATTGTTGAAATTTGTTGCATTAAAATTTGATCATCAGATTATCAGCAGAAGTATGTCATTTAAAAATACTTAAAATCAAGGGATGCCACAGTTTTGACAATAACACAATACTTTCATAAAAGTGAGTCCAGAGAGGTACACAATAAAATAAGTTAAACATGGTTTTATAAAACATGAAATTTGAATACCACAGAGATATTATACAGATTATTTGAAAATCTGCAGAAGCACCAAAAACTGGGTTTAAAATTGAAAGACCTTTAAGACATTTCTTAAGTGATCACTAATCGCTTTTTGTATCCTCTCTATTTTTTCTTCACACATATTACAGCTGAAAAATAAAATTTGATATAATGAAATGTCTTTGCTTCTCTTCATTCGTTATTTGAAAAGGGTCCAGCGAGTCTACCTATAATTCTTTCAAATAACATAATATTTCATTGCCTCTCCCTTTGCTGTTTCTTGCGAGAAATAAATTATTGCACTTTAAAATTACATTAAATCCAATGTTGTGAACACTGAGAAGTCAGTACAAATAAAATTTAACACTCTCCAATCCTGTACAAATTACTGTCAAATGAATCTAGATTTCTACAGCCCAAAGCTATCAGCCCAGAGATAGTCACTAAAATAAATAAATATAGTGGGAAAATAAACTTTCGCAGCAAGAATGATTGATAGCCATGGGCATAATGAAAATGCACGAAGGACAATTATATTGCCACTTTTACATTGTTGCAAAGCTGTCCACACTTTACAGGAAAGCAAAATGATAATATAATTCCACTTTTATCTTCCAATTTGACTGTGGAACATAGTGACACGACCTGGGTCTTGCTTCAACCCCACCAAAGACTGTTCAACTCTCTTATAGTGGCAAGTTTAGCAGAAGAAATGCTCATGGGATCTGCCTTAGACTTAACAATTTGAGAAAACCTCATTTAATTCTTATATGTGTGCAGATTGTACACTCAATATTTTTAGGTTTACCAGCCAAGAAATGAGCACACAGTTACAGCACCCTTTTCGGAAGAGGCAAGCAAGATTTTGCAACCAAGAAAAATCAATACTGTCGCCAGCAATTTGCAAACACTAGCTGTAAGCACCTGCAGGTCGTTTAGCAAGATATCCAAAATTTACTTTCAAAATTGCTGTTTCCCAGTTTTTGGAATATGCCTTTAAACAAACTAAAACTAATTCCTGCTGTTTAGTTCACTAGTACTCATAATACATTTATAATCTACAGAATAGACCGCTTGAGCATAGCAGATGCTGGGAACACATTCATGAGCTGAAATTCAATAAATACATATCCACACACATTTGTTTTTTAATCTGTATCTGTCCATACGTACACGGTAAAAAAACAAACAAGTGTTATAAAATCCCTCTGTTTTCACCATAATCCAGCATGGATAGTAAATGCATTTCAGTAACCTTCCATCCTTTTAAGTCCCCAGCAGAATGGTATGTGGACCATTAATTATATTACCTCTGTGTACCAAATAGCAATTTCTCATTCATTAACTCTTTACCTAATTGGATACTCCACAACTGTTCTGATTCCCCTTTCACAACCAAAAACCTCCTAAGAGCAATACAAGCTGCTAAATACATCTAGTGTTTTATAATAATTACACTTTTTCTGTTGTTGATGACAACACATCCGTGCATGAAACCAACAGAGATTAGGTATTATGATAGAAACTACCAAAGTTCAGCTGCAATTCTTTACCTCCCCTGGAAAACAATCTGCATTTTTCCCACCTTTTCAAATTTGAAATAACAGCACAAAGACTTGACAGAAAAACTACTGAAAGCACCTTTAATCACCAGCTCGCAAAAATGTTTTGGGTCTTCAAAGCACTGTATTTTGTTTCAGAACATTTGTACAATTGCATGTGAACTGCAAAGTCCCTTATGAGATCTACACTAATGTGGCTCTACATTAATCATTATATAATGTGTTTGCCAAATTTAAGAATACTGGGACCAAATTTCCTTGTGAAATCACTTAACACTGCAAGTACTGCTAAACAACGGCAAACTGTGTTAGACCATTAATTAATATTAGTTATACAGTAATGCCAAATTATATTTTACAGACCAAACACTAAACACTAAATATTACATTTCTCTACAACAGATTAACTGGAATAATACAAGCCACATGCAATTAGCAATCATTGCTAAGGCACTCACACTTACAAATCTAACCCATCAATAATACCACTGGTTTCCAACCACATTCTCTCCACTTAAAAGATGTGAATTGACTACCGCCACGTGTAATATTATGCATGTTTCTTATATACTGAAAAGTCTGATGAGAGTTGTATAAACTATATCAACGTGCAAGTTGGAATCGGAACACTGTTACACCATGCTCAAGTATATAATTACCTTGAGAATTGACAGCCTGCTTTAAACCTAGTCACTACTAAATATAACTTCCCTTGGAGATTGTGTCTCAAAATATGACTAAATATTCAGCTGACTCAAATGTAGAACCATTCTGAAGTTTTACTGAAAATAACAGACACCACCTAACAACAGATCTATGTAGTATAACCACAAGAACAAAAGTTAGTTTATTATGATTATGAGAATTCCAAGTCCAATTTACATTGCAGCACTTCATCACACGTACAGTTCAAATCTGATGTTTTAGAAGACTGGTTAGATTTGGCACATTGAAAGTCTGTGGATCTCATTTGTGATGATGTTCACACAAAATTAACGATTGACACTACTACTGCAGAGTTACAAAAAAGAACCTTAAATGATTATTAGAAATAATAAATTTTGCATCTGGGTAAAGAGTATTCTAAGTTTATTTTTATTAATGTTGAAGATCGAGTAAGTTTCTGCCATATAACACAATTATACTTCAGAACAATAGCATTATTGAGAATATTTTAGACGATTTCGTAATAAATATTTTAAACTGAAATTAAAAACAGATACACACTTTGAATGAGAATGAGTTCAATAGAAAATAGTCATCATGTGGGAAATTTTCCAAGCACAAAACCATCAAAGCAACTCTAGACACATTTGAATGCAAATACGACTTCCTCCAAAACCTTCTTCACTTGTTCCTTCCTATCCTCAATGTAAGAACAAATCCTGAGGTACGGTTCCACGTGTCACCCTAATCCTCCAATATTACGTCTTTGTGGCCATTTGTCAATTCAGAGTGTGAACTACTATTTCTCAGGAATGCTACTGAAATTAACTCAACCTTGTGTACGTTCAGTTAACTTGCAGAAAGTGCAATGATCTGAAACAAGAACCTTCTGTAACCCAGGAACAACTGCTCTCCTGGCTAATTATAGATCTGGAATTGGATCTGGATACTTTTTAGCCTGATTAGTGCAGTGCCATATCACAGTATGCATTTGTCCATTAAACCATGCACCAGAGCAATGAAGAGACAGAAAGCAAAGCACTAGTGGCTGTAATATTTTCCTTTTCTATGTAACTTAACTTCTGGACAATAAAATAACCATGTTACGTCATTCCACACAATTAATCAATAGCCTGTACAACTTAAGTGTTTGTAGCTATGCCAATTCTCATCAATTTTTAAGTTGGATTTGCACTGACGGATTCTCAACAGTGGATTCTAATAGACTTTGTGTAGCAAATTACTAAAGAACTGATCATCGGATAAACTCTGCCAAAAGTTGAAAGAAAATATTTCAATCTTGTTTTTTAATTACATAACAGTTAAATAAAATCTTTGAGAACTAAAATCATACTCCATTTTAATGCATCAAATCTGAATTTCACGCAAGGGATTTCCTATAAATATTTAGATAGAGGGTAATGACTTAACTAAATGCACTTTGCTCTTTCACTTCTGACCCTGTAGCCTGAATAATGAAAGCTCCTTCTCTTTGTTTTCAAATTAACTGTGTAAATTGCATCCTGCTCCTTGTAATTGTCCATATTGACAAAAGAAACGAATGTTTATGGCAGTGAAAATCTACTATAAATGTGAAGAGAAATTATGAGACAATACTGTCAAAAGCTTTCAGCTGTCATGATGACAATAAAAATGTTAGCCGAGCTAAGAACACAGAAAATAATCACTGATAATGTGCACTGTACTGGGGTCTGCCTTCCCAGAAAACAAAATATTCTAAATAATATCAGTTTTGAACATATACAATTATTGAATAACTTACTGTCATTGAAACACAAGGTAATTCTCAGGGTAATTTAAGAGGGGTGTGTGTTCAGTCGTAATCATGAAATATATCTCAATTGATATGTGACTGAACTTTTCACTAATTATAGTGGAAATGTGTATTCCATTGCAAATATTAAAAAACCCAACAACATAAGCTAAACTGTAAAACAATTTAGAGCTCATTTTTGTTTTCATTCAAAAACTCTTAAAGCCTCAAACTTTAATTTGTATTCTGATCAACATTTGCACATATTACATAGAGTTGGAAATAGTGACAATTACTGAATCCATTTAGGGGCAACATAAGAAAAAAAAAATGAATATTTCAAACTTTTCTTCGTGAAAGATAGCACCCACCAGTTCATTTTGCTAACAGATATGCAAGACTGCACAGCCGGCATCCCACTTGCATGCCAGCACACCAATAAATTAAGATATTCCTGGCCGCATCTGCACAGGGGAAATTAGAGCATTACCTGTTCTCCGCCAGAGCGCTAGCTTCCTAGCTGCATGCACAGCCCATGCTGAGCGACCAGCTGTCTGGGAATGTGCCACTACGATCAGTACACAGGAGCCATGGGATCTCTTAGGAGAGCCGCTCTAATATCACAACTGCTTCACTGCAGGATTGTTCCCTTCATAGCACAATACTCAAACACTTCTTTTCTCACCATTTCAACTGCAAACCTGGCTGTTGAGAAAAACCAAAATACAATCTATAGGTTGTTCCTTTAGAAAAAAAAAATCTGGTTGAGGAAAATGTAAAAGGTCCTTGGAGCTTTCAAACTAGGTCCTGCCTTTATTGTGGATATGTGCATCCCATGGCTTACTTTAGTGTGCAGGAAGGGAATTTGTTTCGAGCAGTGATCAAAGAATCGCTTTCAAAAGCTAAAATCCCTGTAAAGATTTAGTGTCTAGCTGTGTGTATTTTGCTCTGAATTAACACATTTACTTATGTCCTTTGATTTTCTTTTCCTTGGGTGGAAGCCGGTTCATACATGCTTCATAGCTTCAGATAAACCCTTTGTTCTGAGGCTGATCAGCTGGTACTGCACTGAAGGTGAAGCTGGAAGGAAATACACTAGGGCTGCTTGGGTTTCAAAAAGTCAAATTACTTCTGTGCCATGGCATGGCTGATAATTTAAATGAAAGAAATATATAGAGACACGCGTGCGCGCACAGACAAACGCACGCACACATACACAAACTCACACATAGACACACCATCTTTACTGTTAGGACTTTTAATGAAGCCCCAGTTGTGATGACACTGAGGCAGGGAATGCTACAGTGGGATAATTACTTGGCTCCCTTGCAGCTGAGTTTCACAGATGCATTATTAACAGTGCTTTCCACGCCATAACGAGCGTGGATTGTAGGTGGGATTCACAAAGCAGGCATCCGCCATTAGCAGGTTTACACAAACACAAGTAAGTGTTTTCACAAAATCCTGCAAAGGTTGTGAAATTCCAATGAATTCTTTACAGAAAAGTTCAGGCTACCATGACCGGATATGTCAGCTCTCAGCACAGCGCACTCTTGAGTGATGCACCATGGGAAATTACAGAATCAGAATGCATTGACTTTCTGCAGAAAATACAGACACTGGCCCTGATGGAGAATTAAAAACTAAGAGAGAGCATACTTTTTCTTTGTCTTACAACTCTGTAATTATCTATGTCTCAGACTAAAATAACTGACATCCTTTCAATTTACTTTAATTTTCTTTGCTGCGAAGTTAATAGTTATTGACAGCATTAAAATAAAATGATTTTGCATATCTAGGTATGAAAAATAAACTCGTATTCTCTGGTAGTCAGTCTGGAGAGAACATTCGGTTTCAAGGTGACTCTTTTGTGTTACCCCAAGTGCCTGTACATGTGGACTGAACTAACAGTCTCCCAGTAATTAACACCAGTGGTTAATGAAGTCCAGCTGCTGTGATGGCTGACTGAAGAAATGCCAATCTCTGTAAAAACCTACACAGACTTGATTTCCATCACAAATTTGGATTGACAAACTATGGAGATTTCATTGTGTGACTTTAGATTTAAATAATCTAAAATATAATATGAAATAGGCAACGTTATCTTTAATCACATATCTTTACTTCTACCAATTTCTATGCGAGGAATCTATGCTCCAATTTAAATCCTACTGAAGGATAATTAGTCCCTTTTCTATTCATTATTTCAGACCCTTTTAATGGAAACATTTCTGTGGCCAAAAAAGTTCCCAATTATCATATTGTTTTTTTCTAAGTGTAATTGAAATAAATAGCCTACTGAAACGTGTAATGGAATTCAGGTCATTAACCCAACCAACCCTAACTGCAGGTTTTGTTTAGATAATGGTTGAAAGCAAAATAGACCTTTGGAACTACCATTATCCATTAGGCCCCTTCTTAGAAATCTTTGTACATTAAAGAATAATTGTTGGTAGATTCTGTTTCTCGCTCCACAAATGTTGCCAGACCTAGTGAGTATTCTTTGCACTTTCTGTTTTTCTCGCAAATTTCTGGCATCCTCAGTATTTTGCTTTTTATTTTGCTGCAATTTATATTTCATCACAAAGCCAAATCCTATCCAGCACTCATTTCAAAAGGTTACCTTAATTGAATACACGCAGCGATACATATATTAAGCATTCTCCTATTTGTTTAAACTCGCAAATTCATCACTGAGATAACTCACCCAAAACATTCTTCCTGTAAAACCTGGAATATTTGGTTGGACGGCACTCACGATTTCATCTGCCACACAATAATTACTCTGATCAAAAAGGCTGCCCTTCACTTAAACTGCTCTTTACTCTTTTGCCTACTGCACATCACAAATTTGAATGAGATGATTGGAGAAATCAAGCCTCTTTGTTCTTCCCTCTCTTCAAATCACATTCTTATTGAAACCTCCTTAAATTATGTTGCTATATAAGATTATTAGGTTGACCTCAGTTAAGGTTTAGCATGCACACCTCTGACTGGCATGAGTCCACGGCATGTCACTCACGAGAACTGGCAATCACTAAATATGGCACATTTTGATGCATGTGTCATTGAACAACTCCATATACTTTAATAGGTGTGCAATCTATGTCAACTAGCTGATAATAAATGCCACTCATAACATTTCCCTGATGTTAACAGTAGCAGTAATACATTTCCTGACACTTCAGTCATAAATTTTTTCCAACATCTGTAGGCTATTTTCACACTTGCAGACAAACAAGTAAGGAGTGTGCCTATCAGAGTGCATTATGTGAACTGTCCATACACTTTGTAAGCCAAAGCATTAATCCTTCTAGTCGAAGTTGAGGAAGCTATTTCCTTGATGCCAACATTGCTCCACATTCTTTAAAGGTGTTTTTCTGAAAGCATTTGGAATCGTTTTCTGCCTTAGGACATGCCTTTTCAGGTTGGAAGTGATTTGGTACAGATTTTTAAGGACTTACTGACAGCAAACTTTTAGCCATAATATACTGTGTTACTGGCAAACGTGATGTCTATTAATCAGTGGGGGAACCAGAAAAAGGCACGTTAAATTTTTCCAGTGCTAGTAATCTAATATTTTACTTCACTTTATTCCTGTTCCAATCAACTAGCGATCCAAAGAGCTGATTGACAATTAAAGCAGCAGAGAGTGAACAACAGAAATCCTTTCCACAGTACACTTACCCAGTGACATCGCAGTTAACCCACTTTTAAGTACGTTTAAAATAGTATTTTTAAAACAAATTCATATCCACTCCAATTAAATTCAAAATCAATTACAAATAAAACAATGTTTTCAACATCAGATTACTGCATTCAATTTAGGACTTCACTGAAGTGGAACAATGATATTTCACCTCTTTTGGGTTATCAGTTTGTACTTCACTATTCATGCTATTCTGAATTCAAGGATCATCAAGGTTCAAAGTGGGGTGGCTGATTACTCTGTCTTGTAACAGTATGTAAGACACACAATACCTTTCAACATGTCAGCATGCTGGGAAATTTTGCCATGTCCCAAATAATACTGTTCCATGACATGACCTACATAGGTACCAGATTTGCCAAGGGGTGATTCAACTTGCAGAACAGCAATTCGAAACAACTTGAGAAATTATTCTATAGTTAAGACTGTCTCAAGACTGCAGACAAGGCATAATCTTTAGTTTGGAGATTTCTCTGCAAGGACAATGCATTCAGTTACTAAAAACAAAATGCAAAAATACAGATTGGTCCAATTCAACAGTATGCTGTCCAGATGCTACTCTACAAAGTAAAAATTTCTTGAGAAATTCAAGCAGGTAATCTGTAATTCCTTCTGTAATTCTTCTTTCTCTGTCGATTCCCGGGAGGAATAGGGGAGGTTCTTACCTGAAGGGTACTTATCCCCAAAGCTGCTGGACAAAAATACAGCTGTCTAATCACACAAACTATTGAAAAATAACCACAACAGAACTGACTTTCCAGCTTTCCAGACACCAGCTGTAGAACCATCAATCAATATATCAACCAACATGGGAGCATTAAACCAGTCCGTTTGGGCAGAATACAAATCAGACTTGGAGGGCTATTGTGGCGCAGCTGTAGTTTCCCTACCTCTGGATTAGAAGGTCTTGCTTTAAGTCCCACCTGCTCCACCAGATGCCATAATATATATGATTAAAAACATATACATATCAGACTTAGCAAGATTGCATTACTACTGTAACCTAATTTTCTGCCCAATTGTATTATATAAATGGTTAGACATAGTTGTTGTACCAGAGGTATTCAGAAAGGTATTTTATTGTTGGGTCATTAAGACCTCAAACTAAGGAAGATCTTATTCTCTCAGTAGGTAGTGAACCTGTGAAAGTGTGCACTGTAGAGGGCTGTAGAGTCTGGAGCATTAAGTATATTTGAGGCTGACATAGACAAATTGGTAATTTGTAAGGGAATCAAGGGTTAAGGGGAAGATTCAGGAAAGTGGAGTTGAGGGTTATAAAATCAGCCATGATCTCATTGAACGACGGAGCTGGCTTGATGGGCCGAATGGCCTTGTTCTGCTCCTATCCTTATCATTTCATCAGATTTACCTTATGTTCAGAGATTTTACTCTATAATTTACATAAAGTCTTAACATAAATCAGGTGACTGTGATATTTCTGATTTGCCTTTGTGGCTCTTAGTTGAAGGAGTGGCTTTGAAAATGGCCTTCAAACACAAAATTTCTTGATGTAGTCTGCTATATCTCAGTTTTGTCACCGTCTTTACTAAGGAAGATGCCTTCAAAATCAAAGTGAGAAGGGTATGTTGGTCAGTTGAGATACTGGATGAACTAAATATTAACAGACGTTGGATTAAGTGAGATGTAGAAGGGCATTCCTGAAGAAGGGCTTATGCCCGAAACGTCGATTCTCCTGTTCCTTGGATGCTGCCTGACCTGCTGCGCTTTTCCAGCAACACATTTTCAGCGCTTAAGTGAGATGTATCCAAGGATGCTGAAGGAAGTAAGTAAGGGTGAAAATTGCTCAGGTACTTCACAAAATTTCGGTACGTCTTCGATTTGCAGAGTGGTACCAGAGGACTGGAAAATAGCAAATGTTACACTTGTTCAAAATAAATGTTAATACTCCTTTAAATCCAGCAAATTAGGACCAACATGTTAATGTTGTCAGTGGGAAAACCTTTAGAAATTATAATCCAATACAAAATTAACAGTCACTTTGGCAATTTGAATTTGATCTTGATTTGCTGTGATCAAATTTTTTGCATGTGTTTTTTGATCAAGAAGGTTGAAATGTAAAAGCAGTGAGGTGTTACTAAGACGTTATAAAGCTCTGGTTAGACCTCATTTAGAATATGGTGTCCAGTTTTGGGCCTCACACCTCAGGAAGGACATACTGGCACTGGTGCATGTCCAGCAAAGATTCACACGGATCCCTGGAATAGTAGGCCTAACATACAATGAACAGCCGAGGATCCTGGGATTGTATTCGTTAAGAGTTCAGAAAGTTGAGGGGAGATCTAATTGAAACTTAAAGATAATGTATGGCTTAGAAAGGGTGGACGCTGGGAAATTGTTTCCATTAGGCAGGGATACAAGGACTCGTGGGCACAGCCTTAGAGGGTCAATTTAGAATGGAAATGAGGCGACATTTCTTTAGCCAAAGAGTGGTGGGCCTGTGGAATTCACTGCCACGGAGCACAGTGGAGGCCAAGACGTTAAATGGCTTTGAGACAGAGATTGATAACTTCTTAATCTCACAAGGAATTAAGGGAAACAGGGAGAGTGTGGGTAAGTGGCGTTGAAATTAATGGCGGAGTGGACTCGATGGGCTGAACAGCCTTACTTCCACTCCTATTTCTTCAGGTCTTATGATCTTAAAGGTAATGAGATGGATGTATTGATGCAAAAACTTGCAAAATAAATTTGTTTAAAGTCCAACACAATTGGTTGTCCAGTAACGAAGCCAACTCCTGGAATAAAAGAGACAGTATCACCATGGATACAAAGGTGCCTGTGAGACAGAAAGCCTAGACAATAGTGGGGGATGTATGCTTTTCAGCTGAGGAGAGGTACCCAGTAGGGTTGCCTGAAGTTCAGCAATGTAATCACTGCTTTTCCTAACATATATTAATGGTCTGGTTTTGATGCACATGACTCCATTTCTAAATCAGTGGATGATACAACACTTGGAAATATCATGAATAGTGTGTAAGATAAATTTCAAGAGAGCAGTCAAACTCATGGAGTAGGCATATTATAGGTGGCAGATGAAAGTTAATACAGAGAAGTATGAAGTGATATAGGAAAAATGAGGAGAGACTATAAAACAGAACAGGTTAAGAGGATGCAGGAACAGTAAGACTTGGAGTATTTGTGCATAAACTGTTGAAGATAGCAGGGCAGGTTGTGAGAGTAGTTAATAACACATGAGTTCCTGGGATTTATAAGTAGATGAATAGTGTAAAAGAAATAAGAGTAGTGTAAAAGAAATATGATACAATACGGTTTGGCTTGAACTGGAGTTTGTATCCAATTTGGAGCCCCACACTTTGGGAAGGATGTGAAGTTATTAGAGAGGATGTGGAAAAGATTTATGAGAACGCTTCGAGCAATGAGGGACCTCAACTGGAGCAGCTGGTGCTGTTCTCCTTAGAGGAGAGCAAGTTAAGAAGAGATTTAATAGAGGTATTAAAGTTAATGAAGCATATGGACAGAGCAGATACAGGGAAACTGTCCCAGTGCTGAAAGGATCAAGAATTAAAGGACACTGGTTTAAAGAAAATTGTTACGCAGAATATATTGCGTTGGCTATGCAGTTGAGGTGGATTCAATCTCAGCTTTCCAAAGGGAATTGTATAAGAAACTGAAAAGGAAAAGAAATAAGGGCTTCTGTGCTGTGATCATTCTATGATACCATACTTCCTCAATTCTAATTTTTCAATATAACTCTAGAGTCCACTTCATGAGTTCAGGACAACAATGGGATTGGTCACTTTTTTTTTGCAAGTGAAGGGAATGTCACCATCCCTTCCTATTACTTTTGGAGAACATATGAAAATTAGTACTTGGCTTCAAAGCTGAAGGTGAAAGTAGTCTATTAAAGAAAATGCAAGACCATTATATATCCGTCAAAAAGGCCAATTAAAAAAACCCACAAAGGCTGATCAAAGAGCAATTAAAACAAATCTTCATATTGGCAGAAGAGGCGATGGATAAAATACTGATAATATAACATGGAAACAAGAAAGTTCAATTTCCAATTTCTGTGCTCCTGGGCAATAGAGGAGAAAATATGAACTTCCCACTTCTGAACACCTTTGCGCTAGAACGTTTGCAGTGATGGACAGTGGATGAAAACAATAAGAGGCAAGGTCATAATGCTTAGCATAGAGTGATTACTTCACAAAAGGAAGTTATTCATCTAATTGAGCCTGCACATAGAGTTCTCACTCCCCACTTTATGTTCATAACCTGAAAAGTTACTTCACTCAAGTACCAATCCAATTGTCTTTTGAAATCATTGGTCATTTCCATTTTCACCAACCTTTGGGGCAACAAATTAAAGGTTATTAAGACTTGCTGCATTAAAAAAAAGTTCCTCCTAATGTATAATGTGTAATGATGACCCTGCATCACTTTCCTAAAACCTTAAATCTGTGTCTATTAGTTTTTTGTACAATCAGCGAATGGAACAAAAGTTATAATACCAATCGTAATCATCTACAGCTTCATCCAAATCTTCCCTCAATCTTCCTTGGTAAAAGAAGACTAATTAATTCTCTTCAATCGAACATTGTAGCTAAAGTCTCTCACCCCTAGAAAGACTGGAATCTCTGAAGAACTGTTATATATGGTGTATGCTGGAGCTAGCACTCCTGCTAATTTAATTTGAACCCTCTCCAAACACTACAGTTCATTTTCATGAGAGGACATCAGTCCCGGTCTTATTGTGATCCCAAAACATGAACAGATGCCTTTTCCAGAATTGACCACCAAGCCCCAAGTTTCTGAAGCCTTTTATCCCAGCACCATACCTCGAACCATATATTCTCCCTTTCATCCAGATCTATTCTTGCTAATTTTATTTTTTAGCATTACAGAATTGCGCAGATGTTTTCACTTTTTATCTCTGCTTTTTTAATGGCACAGATTCATACTGAGGTGAACTCACAGGCTACTGGAAGTCACTGGTATAATGTTCAAAAGGGCGACTCTTCACCTATAAGCATAGAGGATTAGAGTTGGTTCAGTCAATGTATTGCTGGAAAAACGCAGCAGGTCAGGCAGCATCCAAGGAGCATGAGAATCGACGTTTCGGGCATGAGTCCTTCTTCAGGAAGGGCCCGAAACGTCGATTCTCCTGTTCCTTGGATGCTGCCTGACCTGCTGCGCTTTTCCAGCAACACATTTTCAGCTCTGATCTCCAGCATCTGCAGTCCTCACTTTCTCTCAGTCAATATATTGTCACATAAATTAGTCCATTCCAAGAAGGTACTATAGTTTTCATAAAAAGGGAAGCAGGTAGGAATTTTATATAAACTAATATTGAGGGAAACAAGGTAATTTAAGGCAATATCATATACTAGCAGGTAGTGAACCAATAAGAAGTAAGTTTGAGACTGCTGTTATCTTTGCCATCCCTGTAGAGGAATGTGGATATGCAAACTGGTTCAGGGAGAATACCACAGGAGTTAAAGAGGCAATGGTGGACAACCATATTGTATTTGCTTTGGTGCATTACCAACTATAAACATAGGAGTATCATGAAGCATCATTGACTGTCCCATTGTGTCTTACACAAATCAATGATGGCACTCAACTGCTGAGTCAGAAAGTTGAGGATTCTATTCCAAAGACTTTAGCATAAAATCAAAGCTGACATGTCAACACAGTATTGAGAGGTATCTGAACTGTCAATTACGCTGTCCTTCAGATAAGATGCTAAACGGAGGTCCTGTCTGCTCCTCAAGTGGATGTAAACAATCCCACAAAATTACTTCGAATAACAGCAGAAGAGCTTTCTCCAATGTCCTCGCCAATATTTATCCCTCAAACAACATTACTAAAAACAGATGACTCAGTCGTTATTATATTGTTGTTTGTGCAAGCTTGCTGTGCACTAACTGGTTGCCAGATTTTCTAAAACACAGTACTGATTAACTTCAAAAATACTTAATTGTTTGTAAAGCATTTTGGGTCTCCTGAATCATGAAAAGTGTCACATACATGCAGACAATTTCATGTTCTGGGTAAATAGTCTAAGAAAACTTGGAATGAACTAAATGGTGTGTAATCTTAAAATCATCAATATTAAAAAAAAAGAGGCACAATCACATATCTTTGACCTGAAATTGACAGGACAGATAATTAGCTTTGCAAGAAGAATAAAGGTCCTGAGTGATCCTATACTGGAACAAAAACTAGGTCAGTCTCAAAGGAAAGCATGGCAGGAAGCACTTTTACACACAAAGGGTTGGAATTCTCTTCCACAAACGAAAGTGGATGTTAGATCAGTTGGTAATTTTAAATTTGAGGTTTATACATTTTTGTTAAGCAAAGGTATTAAGGGTAAATATATTGCTTAAGCCTCAGATCTCAATGAATGGTGGAACAGGCTTGGGGGGGCTGAATGGCCTACTCCTCTTCAAGAAACTGGGATGTAAAGAACCAAAGTTTTGTCACATGACTCTGCAAAAATGTAGAAAGTGAGGACTGCAGATGCTGGAGATCAGAGTCGAGAGTGTGTGGTGCTGGAAAAGCACAGCAGGGTCATGCAGCATCCGAGGAGCAGGAGAATCCATGTTTTGAGCAGGAGCCCTTCATCTGCAAAAATGGCCCCATGCCCCAGGAATGAACTTTATTACGTAGTATCAAAATATGAGGGAGAAGTGAGTATAAAAGTAAGTGAGTGAGTGAGTGAAGAAAGGTCACTGGACTTGAAATGTTAACTCTATTTTTGCTCTGTATATGCTGACAGACCTGCTGATTTTCTCCAGCAATTTGTTTTTGATTGTACAAGTTATCTTTATCCATTTGAGATGGATATGTAACCATGTATGCTTTCTGAGGCATCTTATTGGAATGTACTGTATTAAGACAACACAAAAGTAACACAAAGAACATTTTTATAAGCAACAAATGAGACAGAAAATCAAACAGCAGATGGGGAGGGAACTTTATATTTGTAAGACAACAAATTGCAACAATATTTTAACCAGATAATCAAGCAGTCAACATGGCTCGTGGACGGAACCAGAGAAGAGAATTTTATAACAGTAAATTTCAGCAGCAAAGATTATCATCATCCAACCAAACCATTCTCCAAACTCTAAGACCTAGGTCTTTGGTCCACCCTCTGCAACTGGATCCTCAACTGATCTCCACAACAATCCTTAACACCAGTGCCTCGCAAGGCTGCGGACTCAGCCCTTTACTATATTCCCTGAACACTCAATTGTTTGGCCAAATTTCGTCCAAACCCCATCCACAAGTTCGCTGAGAACACCAGCATTGTCGGCCAGATCTCAATGACCAGACAGAATACAAGAAAGAGATAGAGTGCTTGGTAGCATGGTGTGAAAATAACAATCCCCCCCAATATCAGCAAAACAAAAGAGCTGATCGTCAACCTCAGGAAGCAAGGAGGGCATGCTCCTGTCTACATCAATGGTGCTGAAGTGGAGATGGTCAAGAGTATCAAGTTCCTAGGAGTGATGATCAACAATCCTGGTTAACCCATGTTGATGCTACTGTCAAGGATGCACAACCACGCTTCTACGTTCTCAGGGGTCTAAGGAAATTTGGCAAGTCCATAAAGACTCTTATCAAGATTCACCATAGAAAGCATTCTATCCGGATGCATCACAACTTGATATAGAAACTGCTCTGCCCAGGACTGTAAGAAACTACAGAGAGTTGTGAACACAGCCCAGTCCATCATGCAAGCCAACCTTTCATCCACCGACTCAATCTGCTTCCTGCTGCCTCAAAGACCCCTGCCACCCCTTTCATAATCTCTTCCAACCTCCTCCATCTGGCAGAAGATACGAAGGCTTAAACATATACCAACAGATTCAATAACAGCTTCTTCCCAACCATTATCAGACTCCTGAATGGACTTCTCAAAAGTTAAATCTAAATGTTGACCTTGCTCTTTGTGCATCTTCTCTGCAGCAGTAATATTGTATTCTTCACTTTGTTCCATTACCCTTGTGCATTTTGGAAGGTATGATCTGCCTATATTGTGTGCAAAACAAACTTTTGTCTATACCTAGGTACATGTGACAATAATAAATCAAATCAAATTAAAAACAATTATTGGAGTGGACAAGAAGCATCATGGCAAGGTGGATATTGGTATCACATAACACTGGATGATGGGGATGATGTAACCATAATGTCCCTAGACTAATAATCCAGGGGAAAAGTGAGGACTGCAGATACTGGAAATCAGAGACTAGATTAGAGTGGTGCTGGAAAAGCACAGCAGGTCAGGCAGCATCTGAGGAGCAGGAAAAATCGACGTTTCAGGCAAAAGCCAGTCTCAGTAATGGTGATTCCTGATGAAGGGCTTTTGCCAGAAACGTAAATGTTCCTGCTCAGCTGCTACCTGACCTGCTGTGCTTTTCCAGCACCACTCTAATCTAGACTAATAATCCAGAGGTGAAAATGTGTTGCTGGAAAAGCGCAGCAGGTCAGGCAGCATCCAAGGAACAGGAGAATCGACGTTTCGGGCATAAGCCCTTCTTCAGGAATGAGGAAAGTGTGTCCAGCAGGCTAAGATAAAAGGTAGGGAGGAGGGGCGTTGGAAATGCGATAGGTTAGGAAGGCGCTCTTCCATTTGATGCTACTACTTTATTTACTGTTAGAGCGCCTCATCTTCCGCCTAGGAACCCTCCAACCACAGGGATGAACTCAGATTTCTCCAGTTTCCTCATTTCCCCTCCCTCCACCTTGTCTCAGTCAAATCCCTCGAACTCAGCACCGCCTTCCTAACCTGCAATCTTCTTCCTGACCTCTCCGCCCCCACCCCACTCCGGCCTATCACCCTCACCTTGACCTCCTTCCACCTATCGCATTTCCAACGCCCCTCCCCCAAGTCCCTCCTCTCTACCTTTTATCTTAGCCTGCTGGACACACTTTCCTCATTCCTGAAGAAGGGCTTATGCCCGAAACGTCGATTCACCTGTTCCTTGGATGCTGCCTGACCTGCTGCGCTTTTCCAGCAACACATTTTCAGCTCTGATCTCCAGCATCTGCAGTCCTCACTTCCTCCTCGAAGATAATAATCCAGAGGCCCAGGCTAATGCTTTGGGATCTGGATTCAAATCCTACTATTCAAATTCAATTAATAATTTTGGAACTAAAGGCCAGCCTCAGTAATGGCGACCTTAAATCATAAGATCTTTCTGCGTCAGTGCTTCACCTCTCACCTGACTGTACCAAAAGGTCTTGACTTGGCAAGAGAGACAATAATTATTTGTGCAGTGACGGAGTAAAAGGAATCAATGCATTAACTCTGCTTTGTCTCCATAGATGCTGCCAGACCCGATGAGTTTCTCCATCAATTTCTGTTTTTGTTTATGAAACTATCATAGTTATCGTAAAAAACAAACCCATTTGGTTGACTAATGTTCTTTAGAGTAGAAATCAGCCATCCTGTCCTGGTCTGGCCTATGTGTGACTCCAGACTGACAGCAATGCAGTTGATATTTAAATGCACATCTAAAAAGTGCCGAACAAGCCACTCAGTTCAAAGGCAATTAGAGATAGGTAATTAGGAATAAATGCACATCTGCAACCCATGAAATAAAATTAAAACTAAACACAGGTGGAAAGTGACTGGTTTCTGGAACTTAACACAAATTAGAAACTTCAAATGACAGTTTGCTCACCTATGACAATACAGGGAGAACGTCCCAGCTCTGTGGAAAATGGGGTTTGGGGGATGGTAAGCCCATAGCAAAGTGAAGATACAAGGAAACTGTGTTAATATGACCCCCAATGTATTCCTGTCTCAAGCAGACTTTCCCAATTGTGTTGAAACTTTATTGCTGGAACAGCACAGCAGGTCAGGCAGCATCCAGGGAACAGGAGATTCGACGTTTCGGGCACAGGCCCTTCTTCAGGAATGAGCAGAGAGTGTTCAGCAGGAGAAGATAAAAGGTAGGGAGGAGGGACTTGGAGGAGGGGCGTTGGAAATGTGATAGGTGGAAAGAGGTCAAGGTGAGGGTGATAGGTCGGAGTAGGATGGAGGCGGAGAGGTCAACAAGAAGACTGCAGGTCAGGAAGGCGGAGCCGGGCTGGAGGGATTCGGCTGAGACAAGGGGAGGGGGGATGAAGAAACTGGTGAAGTCCAAGTTCATCCCCTGTGGTTGGAGGGTTCCCAGTCGGAAGATAAGACGCTCCTCCTCCGACCGTCGCGTTGTTGTGGTTTGGCGGTGGATGAGTCCAATGACCTGCATATCCTCGGTGGAGTGGGAGGGGGAGTGGAAATGCTGTGCTACAGGGTGATTGGGTTGGCCCAGAGGTGCTCTCTGAATCGCTCCGCAACTCCCCCTCCCACTCCACCGAGGATATGCAGGTCATTGGACTCATCCACCGCCAAACCACAACAACCCGACGGTCGGAGGAGGAGCGACTTATCTTCCGACTGGGAACCCTCCAACCACAGGCAATGAACTTGGACTTCACCAGTTTCTTCATCCCCCCTCCCCCCAACTTGTCTCAGCCGAATCCCTCCAGCCCGGCAACGCCTTCCTGACCTGCAGTCTTCTTCTTGACCTCCCCGCCTCCATCCTACTCCGACCTATCACCCTCACCTTGACCTCTTTCCACCTATCACATTTCCAACGCCCCTCCTCCAAGTCCCTCCTCCCTACCTTTTATCTTCTCCTGCTGAACACTCTCTGCTCATTCCTGAAGAAGGGCATGTGCCCGAAACGTCGAATCTTCTGTTCCCTAGATGCTGCCTGACCTGCTGTGCTGTTCCAGCAATAAAGTGCTTTAGTGAAGCCTATGTAGACAACATCCTCAACCCTCCCCTCACCAACTATCGACTCCATTTCCTCAAAAAACTCAATCAAATTTGAGAGACAAGACCTCCCCTGCACAAAGCCCTGCTGACTATTCCTAATAAACCCTTGCTGTTCCAAATGTGAGGAAATCCTGTCTCTCAGACTCTTCTCCAGTAATTTGCCTAGCACTAGTGTAAGGGTCACTGGCCTAGGAACAATATCTGGGACCTTGCCTGTCGATAAAAAGGATACAAAGATCTCTCTCAAGGTCACAGCAATCTCCTCGCTTGCCTCCTTCAGTATCCGGGAATAGATCCCATCAGACCCGGGGGACTTAACAACCTTAAATATTTTCAAAATACCCAACAGCTCCTCCTCCTCAATATCAATATGCTGTAGAACTCCAGAATACCTCTCCCTGATCTTACCCTCATCTACGTCTTACTCCTTTGCAGCCGAATCCCTCCAGCCCGGCACCGCCTTCCTGACCTGCAGTCTTCTTCTTGACCTCTCCGCCTCCATCCTACTCCGACCTATCACCCTCACCTTGACCTCTTTCCACCTATCACATTTCCAACGCCCCTCCTCCAAGTCCCTCCTCCCTACCTTTTATCTTCTCCTGCTGAACACTCTCTGCTCATTCCTGAAGAAGGGCCTGTGCCCGAAACGTCGAATCTCCTGTTCCCTGGATGCTGCCTGACCTGCTGTGCTGTTCCAGCAATAAAGTTTCAACTTTGATCTCCAGCATCTGCAGACCTCACTTTCTCCTTTCCCAACTGTGTACCTTACTTTTATATAGCAGATACCTTGGTGATAAAAACTTGCCTAATTTGGGTGACAGGAAAATTGCTGAAAGTGCCCAGCTCAGAGAACAAATATAGTAAGAATTTTGCCTGATATTAAAATGAAGTTTGTCACAATTCACTCCAATGGAACTGAACTGTCAACCATGTGAAACCAATAAAAGCTGATCAACAGCTTTTAAAAGAAAACTGACCCTGTCTCACCATCACCACCAGTGCCACCACACACACCCCTAGAAACATAAGATGGTGTGGCACTAACCTGCGATAAATTAAATGTGAGATTATTGAACGGAAAGTATTTGAAAGTATGTTTTATGACAGTGGTGGTCTCAGAGATTACTGTAAATGATTGCAGATTACTGATGAAACACAGATACACTTTGTACTTTCTCAGGATTCAATGATCGTTACACCAGGAAATTCTGATATGTCACTTTTTGCCACTTTTCCACATTGGTGTCCACCATCAGTTGTTATCAGCTGTCAGCCCAAAACTAAATTACCTCCAAGTTACAGATGTTCAAAATATGGAACAGTAGCTGTACAGACATCAACACAACATTACAGGGTGAAAACCCCCCACAGTGAATTTAATTCAGTCATGTGCATTTCTTAGGGACAGTCTCCCTTTTTAAACCAATGCTCGCTTTTCCAAATTTCCCTGAAAAATACACTTAAACTCTCACATTCTCCAAGGTCACTCAACCAAGGTCATTCAAAAAGTTAACAGAATTTTTTAAAAAGGTAAACATTGGGAGGCTAAATCAATATTGGCTTGTGTTGAGCTGCGATGTGACTGATGAAATAATATGGAGAGGAGGTCTTGGAAAGTGTCAGAATAGGCTGTGACTAGCTGGTATAGCAAGGAATGAGGAAATACAAGAATCTGACACAGTAGAGGAAAGTTACAGCAAATAATATAATGGTGACTGATAGAATGAGGTTCTCACTTGATACAAGCCAGCAGAAGACGAAACATTTAAATTTGCATCAAATAAGTACAGGCTCAAATTAGGATAAATTATTTACAGTATGGACAACAGTTCCAAAAACGCACATCCCAGATGGCCTCCTTCTTCAAGGACCGCAATTTCCCCCCCGACGTGATCGACGATGCCCTCCACCGCATCTCTTCCACTTCCCGATCCTCCGCCCTTGAACCCCGCCCCTCCAACCGCCACCAGGACAGAACCCCACTGGTCCTCACCTACCACCCCACTAACCTCCATGTACAGCACATCATCCGCCGCCATTTCCGCCACCTCCAAACGGTCCCCACCACCAAGGATATATTTCCCTCCCCTCCCCTATCAGCATTCCGTAAAGACCACTCCCTCCGTGACTCCCCCGTCAGA
>NC_057726.1:41569587-41641591 GCF_004010195.1 Chiloscyllium plagiosum
TCTTTCCACATTTCCGACGCCCCTCCCCCAAGTCCCTCCTCCCTATCTTTTATCTTAGCCTGCTGGACCAACTTTCCTCATTCCTGAAGAAGGGCTAATGCCCGAAACGTCGATTCTCCTGTTCCCTAGATGCTGCCTGACCTGCTGCGCTTTTCCAGCAACACATTTCCATCAACATTTTATTCTACCCAAGCAGTGCAACAGGTTCCATTTATTCTTAGCAGTCTGACTTTATTGTTTCCTAAATCAGATGCAGCTGAAGGCAGGAGACTCATTAGTCATGGATAGTTAGCGAACTGACCCATTACAATTCTTTCACATTGTGTGAATGCAAAAAAATGCAGATGTAACAATTAAGTAACCTTATAACCCACTCACAAATATAACAGCTTTCTGATATTTACTTCAATCTTTTTAAGACTAGTCATCCATCATAAAAAACTTGTCATTCCTTATACACCCAACAGAGGATCCATGAGAGGTTCAATTTTGGGTTCCATGTGTTTATTTTGTCACCATATTTTCCTTATGAAAAGGAGATCTCTCTGTGTCAGCGTTTCATCTCCCACCTGACTTTTTCCTTAAAACATTTGACTTGGCTGGAAAAGACAATAATGACTTGGGTGAAGAAGGAAAATTTAAGCAAATTTCCACTTGAATGTTTCCATCGCTTAGATTGCCATTTATAACTTTTTACTGATCAGTGAAGATTTCACCTTCAGATAACAGCTGACCAATTGCCAAATACTGATGCCTTGAAGAGATGAAGTTAAAAATCACACGACACAGGTTATAGTCCAACATGTTTATTTGGAAGTACAAGCTTTCAGAGCACTGTTCCTTAGTTACTAGCTACCCAACAAAGGAGCAGCGCTCCAAAAGCTTGTATTTCCAAATAAACCTGTTGGACTATAACCTGGTATTGTGTGATTTTTAACTTTGTCCATCCCAATCCAACACTGGCACCTTAATATCATTAGAAGATGAAAACCAGGAGCACGGATGTCAAAAAGCTGAGCCTCAATGGTTTTTAGGATATCCTCTGAAATGAAAGGTTACAGTTCCATACAGATTTTTACATTACAAATAAAAAGTCATTACACACTGCCTGACAGTGTGAAATGCAATGCTCCTAGTGGTTGAATTATTTTAAAATTCAATTTTCCACAGGCAGACATTGTTCTTAACTTTTTCTCCAACTCCAATTTGTGGATAACTACTTTACTTGAAATGGTTTGTGTACGTGTTCCCATGCCAACTTCCCAAAGGCATCCTTGCATCGATACCTCCCCCTGCCGAGGTATCCTCCCCCAAATGTCTTGAAATCATGTTCCACTCCCCTTCCTCTGGTTCATGCAGATAATCTGACTCCTACTATCAACTTGCTTTTTCAGATTTTGCAGGTTCCATTTGACGCTACTACTTTATTTACTGTTAGATCTTTGCTGCAGGCTGTGGGTGGGAAGGGTGGCAATTCCTAATCTTTCAAAACGATCGGAAGATCATGATTCCCAATAAGAACATGAAGCAGTCGTATCTACAGTAAAAGTAACCAGGGCAAATCAGAATATAAAACCAAAATATATCAATGTGCATATGGAAAATAACTTTTACCTAGAAAAAGGGAAACAGTGGGCAGAATTTTGGATCCTATCAGAGGCAGAATTGGAGGTGGAAAGGGCAAAGGATTGGCACTTGAGACCAAAACGTCAGGTTGCCAACGTGTTGCTGCACCCAGGTCATTTTCTTTGTGGCTGATGGAGCCAAATGGATACCCACCTACAAGCAACAGCTAGCCAATTATGTATCTCACTCAGTAGAGGCCGCTTGGAACTTTCCAGTCAGTTTGTGAGCCCCCACAATGATGCTGTAACACAACCAGGCGATGGAGGTGTTGTCAGATGAAGTCAAGAAGTTATCACAGGATGAGCCACTGCTGCTGTGGTCAATTGGGCTGGGCCACAACTGCAGGCATTAGCCATCCTTACTACCCTTCCTTGGTGGCAGCTGTCGCCTTTTTAAAATTGGCAACATTTTAATGAGTCTTCAGAGGATCACTGTCCTCCATTGTGAAGGATTCTTTCTCTTTCCCATCATTGCTGAATGGTTTCCCACTTGCAACACCAGTGACCAGAAATTGAACGAGCCATATAAATACTATAGCTACAAGAACAGGTTAGGAGCAGGGAATCCTGCAACTCATCACCTGAATCTCCAAACTCTGTACATCACTTTTTCATGCGGACGTTGATGCATGTCTAGAATGAGCGGCCGCAGGAAGTGGTGGAGGAAAGTACAATTACAACAATTAAAAAGCAACTAGATGGGTATATGAATATAAAGAGTTTAGACGGATATGGGCCAAATGTTGGCAAATGGGACCCTGTCAGATTGGGATGTCTGGTCGGCACTGATGTGTTGGACCGAAGGGTCTTTTTACTATGACTCTGTCTACAAGTCACATATCAGGAATGTGACCAAGTATTCTCCACTTGCCAGGATAGTTCAGCTCCAACACGATTCAAGAAGTTCCCACTATGCAGGGCTAAAAGTGTGTCTGATCAGGACCCAAGTACAACTTAAAACATTCCTTGCCTCTACCACTGATGCACGATAGCCATCTGTACCTATATACAAGACACAGTGCAGTAACTCACCAATACCTCTCTGACAGCTCCTTCTAAACCTGTGAACAGAATGAGGTGGACAGCAGGAACGCGGGAAGGCCATCAGCTGCAAATTCCAAGTCACACGGTCCTACTATATTGGCATTCCATCATTATCACTGAGCCAAAATCTTGGAATTGCCTTCATAATGGAACTTTAGTTTATCCTCACCTGCTAAGCCATCATGCAAAGATTCAAGCTTGACCACCACCTTCCCATAGCAAATCAGTGATAGGCCACACATTTTGCCAGCTATGCTCACATCACATGAGAGAATAATAATTGCTGAAAAACAAATGTCCTGATGAATACAAGTTGCAGTGTTTCGATGAAATGTGTCTTCTTCGAGCAATACTCAATTTCTGTACCATCAAACAACTGTAAAAGAATAAAAGCACTCCAACCTTTCAGAGGCTTTCTTCAACAAACTACACAATACACAAACACAGCCCAGCTCCAACTGTCTCACCATGCAACTGATTCCAAAGATTCACCATGTAATCCTGATTTTTCACACAAAGTTAGACTTTGTCACTAGTCAAAAGCTGTTCTATTTTAGGTTTGCACTTCCAATCATTTTCTTTATCAGTCACTTAGGGGACTTCTGCATATTTTTAATTTCCTCACAGCTCAAAGCCAGCCCAACATTGGGTACTTTCACACAGCAGCAAACAGCTATATACAGTCCAAAATGGAATTCGATTGACTTCACTTTGGTCCAGAAATTTATTATAGTTGCTTCATTTGCATTGTACAGAATAATCAAGACTCATTGCCTTTTAACAGATGAAACTATCATTTTATTTGAAAGCCACCAGAGTGCTTGGGGCTAAGGCAAAAAGAAATTTGAGACAGCAAAGTAAATTAAGATAAAGTCGATCCTCTATTTTGCAAGAAGAATAAGAATACTAAGCAAGGGGAACAGGAATATTCTAGCTAGCACTTAACTAAATTTTCTTATAGTTTTACGAATGCAACTAGCTCTTAAAGCAGTAGTTTTTAAGTAAAGATAATTAAGTCATCACAGTACAAGATTATTTCTATGGTAGTGTCTAAATCTTTATTTAATTCAAAAGTTGGTGTTACCCTTGTCTTCACTCAAGGTAACCCACTGACACAGAACATGCCAAAACGTAAATAAATGTAAATTACTGTGGATACTGGAAATCTGAAAAAAAGAGTGCTGGAGAAACTCAGTATGTTCGACAGCATTTGTTGGGGGGGGAGAGAGAGAGAGAACGAGAGCGCGAGACAGAGCTAATGTTTTGAGTCTGATATGCCTCTTTTTCAGAACCAAAATACAAACTAGGGAATACAATTTTCTCTGCCTGTCAAATTACAACAAGGTCTCACCATCCTGATTGTCCTTCAAAATGTATTTAGGTTCAAAGGGTCAGAGAATAAGGGCACTGTGTGGTTCCACTGTAGGCTCCAAGGTAGTGGTTACCTGCCATTCGTCCACTTCCTGGTTAAGGCTACACATCACCAATTCCAACTGTCATATATCCCAAATATATTTTATCCACATGTGTGTGACAGTGATGATGTGCTTACTGCTGGCTTATGAATGCACTTTCTCACTTCTATCAATAAGTTGTGCTACCTTGAGTGTCACAGAAGCACTTCTACTTCAACAAACAGTGAAAAAAAACTTCCTGTCTTGTCAACTCACAAGGCTCCATGCCACATGTGGTTTGGACCAATTTCTTAATGTAAACACTGATACTATTTCAGAATATTACATTTAAACTAAGTTGATATTATTTACATATTTAAATCCCTGTATTCCTAAATTGCATTCTAAGTGAATCCAAGATTAGTTAATGCTCTACATTTTAATTCTAGCCTGTAAACAACATGCATTGATTTTATTTTTGTTTTCCAACAGCCTCTAGACATTTCACTGTCAAAATAAATGAGTACCTGACGTGAATAGCAATACGACGTACTCTGACGCTTTTCCTAACAAATATTTGCTAGTTTAAAGTACAGATCTCACTTGCAATTTGATGGTAAATTAGAACAAATCACGTGAAAAAAAGTTATGTAAACAATGTTAATTGAAGTGGTTTTATTAACAGGATGGATAATTTGACTGTACTGCCACAGTGTAAATCGGTATTATAGTCAACCATTGTTGCGAGAACACAATTGTCCAGTTCATTGACTTTAGCGAAAAGGAAAATTGGACAGTTTCTCCAACATCAGCCCACAATATTAGCTTTATACTTCTGCACTAAGTTGAAAAAGACTCATAGTGTAATCTTTCTCCAGAGAAAAGTGCAAATTTGAGGAGCTGAAATTTTTTTTCCCACAGTGGGAGGAAACCGGAGCACCTGGAGGAATCCCACACAGACAGTCGACCAAGGATGGAAGCAAACCCGGGACCTTAGTGCCATGAGGCAATCATGCTAACCACTGAGCCACTGTGCCACCTTAATAATGTCAGAGCTGAGTAAATATCAGAGTCCAATTAACAAGTCATAAATTCAAACAATAAATGACAAATCCAGATTACTCAGTCATTGTTATGAACAAAAATGGAATTTCTGTTATGTCTGGCATGGGAACAATATCTGATCACATAGTTACAACAAATATGAAGTGATAAGTCTTTTTTTAGGTTACTGCTATAAAATTCACAGAAAATGAAAACACTTTAGTAATTATGTTGAATCTGAATTTGTATGTTTTGTACACCATTATAATACAAGCTAAAAATGTTAGCTTAAGTGGTCCTCTCCTTGATGCTGTGTATGGAAATGGAAAATGCTAATTCATGTTTTTCTACTTAAATAAGTCTCTGGAGTGTAACAAAACACAAATACACTTGCATACCTTGGTTAAATTTTATAAATATAATTTAGTCCCTCTGAGTAACCCCCAAAGACTTGGCTTTTTATCTCCCAAAGCTACACAGAGGAAGAAATCACAGAAACACTTTCACATCATCTACACAGGAAGTTCTCCCCTGTGCTGCTAGTTTGGCAGACTAATGTGAGACTATGTTAGCTATCGCTGTGCAAACTGGAATGTAAGCACTAAATTCCAGCACTGCTTTTACACAGGAAACAAAATACCAAATATGTTGTAAATGGAACAGTATGCAAGGATGATTTCACCAGCTTGAATCACTTACATTAAATCTAAATTTTACAATTAATTCCTAACATGTTTATACTTGATTATTAATTCATACACTGCTCATTATGACTACACAGAGCCATATATTTGAACTTGCGTGTTTTAACAATCTGATGTTTCATACTTGTTACATTGAGAACATTCAAACCAATTCTTACCCATCTTTTGTCTTTCCAACAAAACAGATCAAAAAGTGAATTTACAGAAATATACACACCATGCACTTCAAAATTCATAACGTACTTTCAATAAAATTACATTTCAATATTGCTAGTCTTCAAAAATTCTGCCACAGCTCTCTAAAGTATTTACATTTTCTGCTTATTGTTCAATTTTCACTTTCATTAAATTGCATATTTCTCCTCTGCATATGATAAATCTCAAAAGACAGCAAGTAGAATTAAAGAATAAAATGATGCAGGTGGTGTTTTGTTCCAGTTCTAGGCAGAAAGTTTATATAACCATTTGAAAGGATTAAATCGGTCAGACAAACATGTTGGGGTACAGTAATTAATATGGAAAAATGTGAAATATAGCTTGTATATAATATTATACATACCATCTTCCTTTGCTCAAGTAAAAAAAATAATTTTAGACCCATACACCAACACACACAGTATTATAGAAAAGTGAAAAACTGCCAGCTCAGTCAAGTGCTGTTTAGGTAAACATTTGTCGCACAACTGACTGAATGCAATTATTACCATAATGTTTGAAGTCAGAATTAATCTTCATGTATGTAAATCATAATTATATCACACAAAAAATTTCAAGGTTAATTATGTGACAAAAAATGATACAGTATTGTAAGCTTCAACACACAGTAAATGAACTAAGGGTTATTATAAAGCGTTTTCTCTGATGCATGAGTTAACAGATGTTTTAAGGCTGCGAATTGATTGAGGCATGCTGTCAGTCCAGTGCTAATGATAACTTCTCGAAACATCACACCTTGACAGTCACTGTCACAGCTCAAGCTAGTGTTACAGGAAGAGTGTTGTGTCAATGTTCTGGTATACATAACTACAATATATCAGAATGGAAATTAAACAAGTGCAATCACAGCCACATGTAACAATACTGACAAAACCTGTAAACCTCTTATCACCATTAACAAGGAAAGAAACTTAAAACTACTGAGATCGCGGCTTAACACAAAAGGTATCAAGAAATTCATAAACTGTTATAATACTGTAACATCGACAAAAATAACAAAAAGTGAAAAAGATTAAGCAGATCATACCAAGCTGTCACGTCTGACAGTTAGAAGTAACTTTCTGCAGCAGCTGAAACACACGCTACATTTCGCTTCCACACCACACATTCACAGCCATAGAAACAGCATCAAGAGAAAATGGTTACAAATATTCAAATATTTAAAGGCCGCACTCTGCACTATTAGACAACAATGATCTCTTTAACAACATGGGAACAACATTTACCAACAAGTGGCGATAGACCTGACCCCACAACTTGAGAATGGAATCATAGCCCTACTCAAAAAACTTCAAAAGTCTGGAGAAATAAATAAAACTGACTTCCAAAAAATGAAACCAGATGGATGCAACACACCATGCTTCTACAGATTACCCCCTCAGACCCATAGTCTCAACTTACAGATTGGTGTAATTCTTTGGCCAAAGACTAAAACACTAAGTAGAAGACTCACGCCACTCCATCCACTCCATCCAAGAATTACTGAAGACCATCAAAGACACTAAGATAGAAGAGGATGAAATTTCACTTTCTTAACATTTCCCTATAACCCTTCATTCCCTTCCTGATTACAATTCTGTTTGTCGTGGCCTCGAATATACTTAACCTCCCGGCCCTAACAGCCCTCTGCAAGAAAGAATTCTACTGATTCATTAACCTCTCGAAGAAGTTACTCCTTAAATATATGACCTCTTCATCAGACATTATGCCCTCTGCTCCTAAACTCTTTCTTAAGGGGAAACAATCTTATTGCATATTACTTGTTAAGCCCCCAAGGATCTTGCATATTGAATTTTGAGAATATTTGTAGCTCAAGAACTGTAACAAACACTACATTGGATAAACAGGCAGAAAACTAGCCACCAGGATACATGAACACCAACTAGCCACAAAAAGACACGACCCTCTTTCATTAGTATCCTGACATACAGATAAGGAAGGACACCACTTTGAATGGGACAACACATCCATCCTAGGACAAGCCAAACAGAGACATGCACAAGAATTCCTAGAAGCATGGCATTCCAAAACAAACACATTGACTTGGACCCCATTTACCACGCCCTGAGGAAAAGAATAGGAAATGACATCATCATAGGAAATGACATCACCACAGGAATCATCAGCAGTGCTTCGTCTGGAGGCTCACTGAAGATGTTACCTAGTATGGTGACGAAACATCTGAAAATGAACCTTCCAGCTCAGCGAGCAAACTACATACAGTACCTCAACCTGAGCTACAAAGCTTCTCAAAACTCGCAAACATGCGATAAATTCAATGTGAAATAGACTAGGCCAGAGGAGAGTCATTGATAAAGACAATAACTCTTCTTTAGTGGAAAAGAATTTTGTGAATAGCAGGAATGACACAGACAAGGAATGTTGCAGGTTTGATCTTTGATTCTGTTCTTGGCGAACCGATCTCAGTCAGTATCACGTTAGAGGTACTATTACAATCCTCATCTCCTGAGTTAGGAAGGGAGAGTTGTTCCCACACTATCCTCTTTGGAAATACAAGTCTATGAATAATAGTGGGACAAGGTCAGGTTGAATAAGGTTATGGTCAAAGATCATACGTGAGCAGATGCTTTTGGGTGACTTATTGGTGGAGACGAAGGAGCAGAAGCTGCCATTATCTATGGAATTGCATCCTGGAAAGGAGTCGGTGTCTTCTGGGAGATGGAAAAGTTAGTGAAGAAACCCAGAGAGGAAAAACATGAAGAACAAAAAGAAATCCACTGGCTGGATTTTCCTGTCTCCATGGACACAAGGTTGAAGGAGGACCAGGCAAGCAATTAGAAGCTGCTGAACCAGGACATATTCCTGACTCTCAAGAACTTTCCCACAGCCGGCTGGAACCATATCAGTAGCCGACTTCACAAAGAAATCGACAGTCAATTAGACCAATTAAGGTTCCAGTTAGGGGCCATTTTGCACCACTACTGATGTTTTGCCAATATCAAATGGACTCTCTGCCCCAATATCATCCCAACTATTAGCAGAGGCTGCCAGATAAAACCCGGAGGCTTCCAGGCAGAAGACCAACTGTGCTGGAGGCTCAGTGCCCCAATGACTGGACCTCAAAGACAGAAGATTACAACCATGTGTGTAAAAATACCTACAGAGTAATTTCCTCACCCCTGTAGAGGGGCCCCTTTAATTTATTACTTTGATGCAGGCAACCAAGGATCTCCCCTTATGGAGCTGCCCGCATCACCAGTACCCACCTCTCCTGTTGTGACTGTCAGCCTGACACAACCGCAAGCTCTCTGATTAAGCATCAGATTCAAACCTAATTAATAGAATGGTGAGCAAGCAAGTGGTCTATCAACTACAGTGACAATGTGGAAATGGGTTGGGACCGCATATAGATCCAACATCAGGGTCTTGATGCTTGCTCAAAAACTTAACCTACTGTGTACAACTCTCAGATCTTATGCTCTGTAGCATTTCCTATGTAGGCTGAATTTAATCGGCATTGTAAACTTCTTAGCCATTGTCTGGAAACATGGTTATCCTTATCATGACTTTATTACTTTTTGGTTACAATATCAGAGATAGTCATTAAAGTCCAATGTGGGTAGTCAGCTAACAATAGATTACTATAAAATGTGCTAGTACCATAAACAGCCCAATTAGAAATTCCTTAGGGCTTTCCAAAACAATGGTAATGTGAAAGCAATATTTTAAAAACATTAATATTTTGTAGATTAAAAAATAAACATAGGGTGAGATTGTAGTTCACTGGGGAGACAAGATGTTAATGTTTAGAAAATGGCTGAAGTTATAATTCCACAGGCTATAGATTTTGCATTTTGTGCAGCACCTATTTCATATGAAACAAACATTTCACATACTTTGAAATATATAAAACAGGCTTGATGCAGGAAGGAGGTCTCCCCTTGTTGGGGAGATGAGAACCAGGCATCATAGTCTGAGCATACAGGGTAGGTCATTTAGGACTGAGATGAGGAAACGTGCCTTCACTCAGAGGATGGTAAACCTGTGGGATTGACTTTCACAGAAAGCTGTGGAGGCTGGATCACTGAATATTTTCAAGGAGACTGACAATTTTTTGTATCAAGAAGTATGGAGAGAAAGCACAAAAATGACATTGAGATAAAGGATCAGCTATGGTCACATTGAATGGTGGAACTGGCTCAAAAGGTCAACTAGGAGAAAGTGAGGACTGCAGATGCTGGAGATCAGAGCTGAAAAATGTGTTGCTGGAAAAGCGCAGTAGGTCAGGCAGCATCCAAGGAGCAGGAGAATCGACATTTCGGGCATAAGCTTATGCCCGAAACATCGATTCTCCTGCTCCTTGGATGCTGCCTGACCTGCTGCGCTTTTCCAGCAACACATTTTTTAGCTCTAATCTCCAGCATCTGCAGTCCTCACTTTCTCCTAGTTGATTTTAACCTACTGCGAATCCTCTTGCAAGGATGCCTTCCTTGAAGAAGCTCTCTTCCTCCCTCTACAAGGATTTCAGTGAGTCTCTCTCTCACTGCACCCCCCCAGGTCATCTCCTCTGCCCTGAAGCTCTTCAGCCACGTCCTCAAACAGACTCGCTATCACAACCACATCTCCTTCCTCAGCACCGGTCTACAGAACCGACATTCCTGAAGAAGGGCTTATGCCCGAAACGTCAATTCTCCTGCTCCTTGGATGCTGCCTGACTTGCTGCGCTTTTCCAGCAACACATTTTTCAGCTCAAAAGGTCAAATGGCCTAATCCTGTTCCTAATTTCTTTGCAATGACATCTATATAGTATTCATATAGAAGGGACTATATGATGACAGAAAACTTTGGAATTTTACACTGCAAACAAAATTTGATCTGATTCTTGTGCCAGCTGCTTCTGGTTCACTTAAACAATTCATAACTTGTCTTTTTATAACTCTTTAAGCATTTATAATAGTGTATTATTTTTCAGGAAGGAGAAAGTGAGGACTGCAAATGCTGGAGATCAGAGCCGAGAGTGTGGTGCTGGAAAAGCACAGCAGGTCAGGAAGCATCTGAGGAGCAGGAGAATCGACATTTCGGGCATATGCCAGTCATCAGGATTCCTGATGAAGGGCTTATGCCTGAAACGTCGACTTTCCTGCTCCTCGGATGCTGCCTGACCTGCTGTGCTTTTCTAGTACCACATTCTCGACTATTATTTTCAGGAAGCCAAGTAATGAATGATAACACTGGGGCCAATCTTCAATCAAGTATTTTAGAGAGAAACATTACAAGCAAACACCCCCTAACTCAACCACACTATAGTTTCAGTAAGTGTATCTTTATAAGTGTTGAACTGAAACCCCAACTAATACCTACCACCTGCACACAATCAAGCTTCAATAATAAGCAATTAATATCATACAGAGGCAATTATAATTTCTTAAAATTTGCTCAGAGACTTTTTTTCTTTGGAATTCTTTTTCCAGTCCAAAATGGTTCAATAATTCAAAATCAAGAAAAAAAGATCTGTAATGAAGGTGTGGTTTGCCACTTTTTAAGAGCAATCAGAATAGTTAACAAATTATTTTCTACAAATGTTACTTCATGTATACACAATCACTTTTTTCCACAGTGTGACAGAAATATCTGATAGATAGAGAGAAAGATAGTAAACAGGGCAAAGAGGGTGCCCAGAAAGCAGGGTAAAGCTCTGCAGCTCCAGAGGTGATCTGAGAAAAATCAATTGCAATGCCTCGGGGAAACAGTTAAGTCATTGATTAGTGAGGTTTTTTTTCTTATTTATCTTTAAAAGCTCATGCAATTTAGTCATAATTATAAGGTTTTATTAGTAGTAGTAAGGTTTACTAGCAATAGAAAAGATCGTTCTGAATAGTAAGGTTCATCAATAAAATAAATTAAGATAAAAATAAATAAATAAATAAAACAAAGATGGCAACTCAAGTATTGTGTTGCGACTGCAGTATTTGGGAGCTGACAGATGCCAGTGTCATCCAAAACAAATCACATCTATGACTAATATCTGTGGCTCAAGACTCAATGAGCTGGAGGCTAAAATACAGACCTAGTGATGCATTAGTGAGGTGGAAAGTTACCTTAACACACTGTTCCAGAAGGCAGTCACACTCTTTAAGATAGGCTTGTTAAATGTGTTAAATTGCCAGGGGCATGTGGTCAAGACCAGAAGTGAGGCAGGTAAAAAGACTGAGAAGTTAGAAGTGAAGGTGTATCAGCCTTGCAACTGCCCATTAGGGTTTGAGGTTGTTGCGGCTGATATAAATCAGGGTGGGGCTACAAAGTGGCTGAGCAAATTGAGAAAGAGTAACTAAAGCTACTGTTAGTCCTCTAAAGAGTGAATTTGGGGAAATCGATCATTGAAAACAAAGAAATGTCAGATGCATTGTACAGGTATTTTGTGTTGTTATTACAGTAGAAGATTTAGAAACTTTGCCATAATGTTTTCAAATCAAGATGTGAATAGGAGGGAAGAACTTGACATAATCATCTTCACCAGGGAAAAGATGCTGGAAATAGAGAGACCTAAAGGGTGACAAGCCCCAGGACCAGCTGATTTGCTTTCTAGGTTAAGAGAAGTGGCATAAGAGATAGTGGATGCATGGATTACGAACTTCCAAAGTTCTTTACATTCTGAAAGGATGCCAATCCATTTCAAAATAGGCAATTTGACACCCTTATTCAAGAAAAGAGGGAGACAGAAAGCCAGAAATTATAGGCCAGTTAGCACAACATCTGTCATAGGAAAACTGGTCAAATTCAATATTAAGGATGTACACCAGGATATTTAGAAGATCATAAAATGATTAGGCAGAGTCAACATTGCTTTGTGAAAGCAAAAATCGGTTCAACTAATTTATTACTGATTTTTGAGGAAGTAACAAGCAAACTAGAAAAAGAGGGACCTGCAGATATTATGTACCTAGATTGCCAAGATATTTGGTTACTGCAAAGATACTGCACAAGATGAGAGTGCATGGTGAAGAAGGTAACTTATTAGCATGGATTGTTGGATTGATTAACAGACAGGAAGGAACGAGTAGAGATAAATTCATTTTCCTTGTGTTGGCAAGTTTGTCACTAGTGGAATTCCACAGGGAGTAGTATTGGGGCCTCAACTATTTACGATTTGTATAATTTACTTGGATGAAGCAACCGAATGTATGATTGCTAATTTTGCTGTTGACACTAAGGCAAGTATTTTGTTAAGAGGATGTAGAATGCCTGTAAAGGAATATGGAGAAGTAAGGGCAAAAGTCCAGTAAATGGAGCAGTGTGGGGAAAGTGTGAACTTTTCCACTTTGCCAAGATGAATAGAAAGATAGCGTACTATTAAGAGTCACTGTCTTACTGTATGGAAAGAGACCCGTTGACTCATCATGTCCTTGCAAGTCATCAAGTACCTAAATGCTCTAGTGCCAGTTTCCTGCACTTGACCCATAGTTTTGTGGGCTACAGCACCTCAAGTGATCATCAAAACACTTCTTAGATGTTGTGACGGCTCCCGTTTCTGTCATCCTTACACATTTTCATATATAAATTGAAAGAAGTTGCAGAATTCAGTAGTGCAGGGAGATCAAAGCGTCTTGATACATGAACCAAGATTGTGTGTAGTAATAATAACCGTAACATGTTGCTATGCAGAAACAGCAAGTGGTTAGGAAGACAAATAGAATGTTGGAATTTATTGCAATAAGAAAGGAATATTAAGTATGAAAGTTTTATTGCAGCTCAGACCACATCTGGAGTACTGCATGCAGTTTTAGCCTGCTTATTTAGAAAAAAGGTATAATTACACTAAAAACAATCAGAGATGGTTCAGTTGCTTCATTCCTAGGATGAAAGGTTGATGTTATGAAGGAAGATTGAACAGGTTGGGATATCCCCATTGAGGTTTTGCAGAAAGAGCAGTGACCTTATTGAAACATGTAAGATCCTGCGAGGACTTGGTAGGGCAAATTATTTTCATTTATGGGGAATATCAAAAATGGAGGTTATGGTTTCAGAATAAGAAGTCTCCCTTTTAAGGTGGAAATAAGGACCTCTTTTTTTCCTCTCAGATGGCCATTGGAATTGTCTCCCACAGAAAGCTGTGGAGGCTGGGTCATCGATCGGATATATGAATTTAGGAACATGAGTGAACTTATTTGAAACACAGTTAGGTAAATTTTTGTCAAAGGTTATGGTGGGCAGAAAAACAGTGGTAAAGTCATAACCAGATCAGCCATGACTTTACTGAACGGGACAGAAGGTTTGAAGGGCTGAATCGCTACTCCTACTGCCAAGCCCTATGTTCCTCAAATGAATGATTCATTCAATGTCTCCATCTTTTACCAGTTAATACCTTCTCAAAGTATTTAATGTGTATTCACATACTCCAGACATCACTATGTTACCTAACAATCATACTGCTAGATAACGAGACTGTATGTTATTCATAATTGCGCAGACTGTACTGTCAAAATAATGGCATCTGCTATTATTTATAGGTAGATAGTTCAGAAACGTACGGTAAGCTGCAAATGTGCAATTAAATCAAATTATCTAAAATTTTGTGTCTGAGTTACAATGGCTAGTTTTATAAAAAACATCGTGCCCCTTTACTCTATCTTAATTTTGACTGTGTTGTATATGGCCATCAGTTGCCCATTAAACTTACTCACAAAGCCGAGTCTTGTTATTACAAGCAGTAGGTGTCTTTTTAATAAATTGATATGTGTTAAAGAGTCTTGTGGTTCATGGTAGTGCCCCTATCTCTGGGCCAGAAGGTCAGGATTCAAGTCTTACCTGGCTCAGAGGTGTGTCTCAACTATCCAAATTGGATAGTTAAAAATTACTATAGTTTTAATTATTGCCTTTCTGGCACTAAATTTAACTGTTGACATTGATGAGTCTCATTCCTTCAGGTTTTGAATTTTTAAAGGCTTTAAAAGGATCAAATTGTAACGTTTGTTATTATCCTTTGTCTTTTTTTTAATTATAGCTTTATTCCCTTTTATATTTTATTCTGCTCTTGATTGACATTAAATTCACCTTTTAATTCATCCTCCTTCTCAGTCATTTCTATGTTTATTTCTCAATGTTTGAGAAATAAACTAAAAAAAAAATAACCAGGAGACATTTCTCCCTCCAACTCTATTTTGATTTAGTCCCTACCCTCCCCTTCACTGTTTTGATCACACAGCACTGCCCTTTGATGTGAAGGGCAGTGTTTGTCACTGGCCACCCAGGTGTTTTCCTATCTTCCTGGTGGTGGAATTGAATAAAGATTCGTGCACTTTGTGTCTTTCACTGTGTCTCACACCTGCACACACACACCATGGGTGCTGGGAAAAAAATAAGCACTACCGCACTTAGGTGGTAGTGTGGGGGTTAATAAAAAAAATATATAACCAGGAGACGATAGGGTTTGGGTCCTGGCTTTGTTGCTCCTCTCCCTTGTAAATTGCTGTTTCTCTGTACACAGCTGTTAATTGTTTTGTAAACTGAATTGTTTAATAAAATTAAGAATATAATTTTTCAAAAAAAAACAGGAGATGGTAAGGTTTGGAGCCTGGCTTTGCTGCTCCTCTTCTTTGTAAAATTGTTGTTTCTCTGTTTACAGCTGTTAATGTTAACTTTTGTAAACTATGTATTGTTTAATAACTTTTTTAAAAATGGAGATTTAGAGTCTCCTCAGTTTAGGGGACTGACTCTGTGCTGGCTGGTGTTATAGGCAGTATGTTACTGTGAGTTTTTGCTTCCTTTTTTTTGGAGGGGGAAAACTGATTCCTGAACTGACTGAATTATTTAGCCAGTTTGTAAACTGGTATTCCTTTTAGTGAGGACTGATTGTTAAATTCCTGATGCACATAATGTGTTTCAGGTGTAACTCAGTTCTCGTTAGGGTATTGTTGTTTCACTGGCTGGTTACAGCTGGTGTTACTCTTTTATCCTTTTTGAGAAAAGGATAATGTTAATTTTGTAGTCGGGCTTAGCCCTTGGACTCTAGTTTCCTTTGTTTTTTGTATGTGTCTTCACTTTTTATTGGTGTTTGGACTGAGCCCTTGTGGAAGACATACATTTTACCAAAGGAGCTGTTCCTGTGGGGAGGCCTAGCCCTGGGACTGGACTTCTGGAGATTGAACATCTCTGTGTGCTGAGAGGTGAGCACTTGCTGTATCCTGGAGTCTGGGACAAGACCTTGCCTTCAGGAGTGGACCAAAACCCCTGTGAGTTAACTGCACCTGTACTATGTTCCTGTGAGTGGGCCTGGTTTTCCAAGGCTGGGCCAGGACTCCATGGAGACTGAACACCTGTGCTGGGGGTATGCATTTGCTGCCTTCAGGAGTGGACTCTGCCCTTGGTTGCAGATTCTGTTTTTAGCAATGGACTCTGCAGTTTGGGGTGGACTCTATTTCTGACAATGCACATTGTATACTGGAGTGGACTCTTCCTGGAAATGGATTCTATATCTTGAAGACTGTATAGATTTGGACTGTGTACCAATTTTTGGTAATTAACTAACTGTATTGTGGTGTTTCCTGGGTCTATCACCTGCACTGTCTTGTGCATCCCTGGGTCTGGCAGGCCTTACTGTGAGCTGGGAGGCTCATGGGTCGTCTTGAAAGCTGTCACCCCAAGAGCTGGAGGGTGGGTCGGCCATCCTGTGAACCTGAAGGTTGGTAGGCTGTCCTGAAAGCCGGAGGGTGGGTAGGCCACCCTGATGCCAGTTGCCCTGAGAGCCAGATGGTGGGTAGGCCGTTCTGAGCACTGTCGTCCCGAGAAGGGGTAATCGGGACGGGCTGCCCTAGAGGTGGTCAAAAGGTGTCAGCAGCTGAGAGCCAGAAGGTGCGTAGGGGTGGGCTGAGATCCGGAAGGCTTGTGGGCTACCCTGCACGCTGTCGTCCCAGGAAGGGGACGGGCTATCCTAGAGGTGGCTGGAAGGTGTGCCAGGATAGCCCACTGGCCAGATGGCGCATTGGGGTGGGCGAGAGCCCAATGGTGTGTAGGGGCAGACCGAGAGCCAGAAAGCAGGTAGCCATCCTCAGTGCTGTCACCCTGGGCAGCTACTGGGGTGGGTTGCCCCAGAGGTGGTTGAAAAGTGCTGAGGGTGGTTAGCGAGGCTAGAAGGTGGGTGGGCCCTTCTGACCACTGTCACCCCAGGCGGGTACTGGGGCAGACTGTCCTAGAGGTGGTCGATAAGTGTGTCAGGGCGGACCGAGAACTGGAAGGGGCATGGGGTGGACCGAGAGCTGGAAGGTGGGTAGGGGCGGGCTGCCTTAGTGGTCAGAAGGTGGGAGGGATGGGGACTTGCTGGGTCTGTATTGTCTGCACTTTTTTTTAAGTAACAGTCTTATGTACAAATGTCATTGTTGCTCTCTTGTCATATGTGGAACTGGGATTTGAGGTTTGTCCTCCTCTCCCTGTAAAATGGTTTGAATGGTAGGGTTTGGGGCCGAGCTTTGCTGTTCCCCTCCCTTGTAAAATTGCTGTCCCTTGTGTACAGCTGTAAATGTTAACTGTTTTTGTAAACTGTTTTGTAATTTGTTTAATAAAATAAATAGGAGATTCAGAGCAAAGAAATATAACCAGGAGACGGTAGGGTTTGGGCCCTGGCTTTGTTGCTCCTCTCCCTTGTAAATTGCTGTTTCTCTGTACACAGCTGTTAATTTTATTAAACAATTCAGTTTACAAAACAATTAAGAATATAAGTTTTTTTTTTCAAAAATAAATCAGGAGATGGTAGGGTTTGGGGCCTGGCTTTGCTGCTCCTCTCCTTTGTAAAAATTGTTGTTTTTGTTTACAGCTGTTAACATTAACTTTTGTAAACTGTATTGTTTAATAATCCATTTTTTTTAAAAATGGAGATTCAGTCTCCTCAGTTTAGGGGACTGACTCTATGCTGGCTGGTGTTATAGTCAGTGTTACTGTTAGTTCCTGCTTCCCTTTTGTTTTGGGAGACTCAGTTCTCATTAGGGGATTGTTGTTTTACTGGCTGGTTACAGCCTGTTAGTCTTTTCTCTTTCTTTTTGAGAAAAGGATAATTGTGGTAGGGCTTAGCCCTTGGACTCTGGTTTCTCGTTTTTGTTTGTATGTGTCTTCACTGTTTTTGGTGTTTGGACTGAGCCCTTGTGAAAGACATACATTTTACCAGAGGAGCTGTTCCCGTGGGAAGGCCTAGCCCTGGGACTGGGCCTCTGAAGATTGAACACTGTGCTGGGAGGTGAGCACTTGCTGTATCCTGGAGTTTGGGAGAAGACCTTGCCTCCAGGAGTGGGTCAAACCCCTGAGTTAACTGTACCTGTACAATGTACTGTTCCTGTGAGTGGGCCTGGTTTTCCAAGGCTGGGCCAGGACTCCATGGAGACTGAACACCTGTGTGCTGTGCGGTGTGCATTTGCTGCCTTCAGGAGTGGACTCTGCAGTTTGGAGTGGACTCCATTCCTGGGAATGGACTCTATATTTGGAATGTGCACCAGAAAGGATTGTGTTTTTTGGTAATTAACTGTAGTGTGTTTCCTGGGTCTATCACTTGCACTGGATTGTGTCCCTGGGTCTAGCAGGCCTTAACTGAGCTGGGAGGCTCATGGGTTGTCCTGAAAGCTGTCACCCTGAGAGCTGGAGGGTGGGTAGGCCATCCTGCGAACCTGAAGGTTGGTAGGTTGGCCCAAAAGCCAGAGGGTGGGTAGGCCACCCTGATGCCAGTCACGAAAGCCAGATGGTGGGTAGGCCGTTCTGAGCGCTGTCATCTCGAAGAGATAATCAGGACGGGCTGTCCTCGAGGTGGTCGAAAGGTGTCAGAGCAGCAGAGAGCCAGAAGGGGCATGCTTGAGATCTGGAAGGCTTGTGGGCTACCCTGCATGCTGCCGTCCCAGGGAAGGGGACTGGCTGTCCTAGAGGTGGTCGGAAGGTGTACCAGGATAGCCCACTGGCCTGACAGCACATCGGGGTGGGTGAGAGCCTGATGGTGCGTAGGGGTAGGCAGGTAGCCGGCCTCAGCACTGTCATCCCGGGCAGGTACCGGGGCAGGTTGCCCCAGAGGTGGTTGAAAGGTGCTGAGGGTGGTTAATGAAGCCGGAAGGTGGGTAGGCCGTCTTGACCGCTGTCACCCAGGGCAGGTACCAGAGCAGGCTGTCCTAGAGGTGGTCGAAAGGTGTCAGGGCGGACCAAGAACTGGAAGAGGCATGGGGTGGATTGAGAGCCGGAAGGTGCGTAAGGGCGGGCTGCCTTAGAGTGGCCAGAAGGTGGGAGGGACGGGGCTTGCTGGGTCTGTATTGTCTGCACTTTTTTATGTAACTGGATTGTCTTATGTATAAAGGTCATTGTTGCTGTCTTTTTATATTTGAAACTGGGATTTGTGGTTTGTCCTCAATTCCCTGTAAACTGGTTGAACAGTAGGGTTTGGGGCCTGGCTTTGCTGCTCCTCTCCCATGTAAAATTGCTGTTGGAAACAGCTGTAAATGTTAACTGTTTTTTGTAAATTGTTTTGTAATTTGTTTAAAATATTATAACCAGGAGACAGTAGGGTTTGGGTCCTGGCTTTGCTGCTCCTCTCCCTTGTAAATTGCTGTTTCTCTGTACACAGCTGTTAATTGTTTTGTAAACTCTTATATTCTTAATTTTATTAAACAATTCAGGTTTTTTTGAAAAAAACTTTGGTAGGGTTTGGGGCCTGGCTTTGCTGCTCCACTCCTTTGTAAAATTGTTTCTCTGTACACAACTGTTCATAACTTTTGTTATTGTTTAATAATCCATTTTTTTAAAATGGAGATTGAGTCTCCTCAGTTTAGGTGACTGGCTCTGCTGGCTGGACCACAGTCAGTGTGTTACTGCTGTTGTTGGTTTCTGCTTTTTGGAGGAAACCTGATTCCTGAATTGGCTGAATTATATTGCCAGTTTGTTAACTGGTATTCCTTCTTTATTGAGGACTGATTTTCTAAACTGCCTGATCCAAAGTCCATGTGTTTCAGGTGTAACTCAGTTCTCATTCGGGGATTGTTGTTTCACTGTCTGGTTACAGCCCAAATGTGACTTTTTTTTCTTTGTTTTCTCAAATGTAAGTGTTTACTTTATGGCAGGGCTTAGCCCTTGCACTCTTTTTTTGTATGTCTTTGCTGTTTTGGTGTTTGGACTGAACCCTTGGGAGAAAGTACATCTTACCAGATGAGCTGTTCCTGGGGGAAGGCCTAGCCTTGGGACTGGGCCTCTAAAGACTGAACATGTGTGTGTGTGCGCGCGCGCGCGCTGGGAGGTGAGCACTTGCTGTGTCCTGGAGTTTGGGAGAAGACCCTGCCTTTGGGAGTGGACCAAACCCCTGAGTTAACTGCACTTTTACAATGTACTGTGTTCCTGTGAGTGGGCCTGGTTTTCCAAGGATGGGCCAGGACTCTACAGAGACTGAACACCTGTGTGCTGTGTGATATGCATTTGCTGCCTTCAGGAATGGACTCTGCTTTTGGTTGTGGACTCTTTAGCAATGGCCTCTGCTGTTTGGAATGGACTCCATTTCTGATAATGCACTTTCCATACTGGAGTGGATTTCGATCCTGGGACTGGACTCTACATTTAGAAGAGAACTCATTTTATGGTAATGGACTGTGTACCAGAAAGGAATCTGTTTGTTGGTAATTGACTGTCTTGTTGCTTGTTGGGTTATCACCTGCACTGTCTTGTGCGCCAGAGTCTGGCAGGCCTCGCTGTGAGCTTGGAGGCTCGTGGGGTGACAGCTTTTAGGATGACCAAAGAGCCAGAGGGTGGGTAGACCATAGTGTGAACCTGAAGGTTAGTAGGTTGTCTCAAGCTGGAGGGTGGGTAGGGCATGCTGATGCTGATTGCCCTGAGAGACAGAAGATGGGTAGGCTGTCCCGAGTGCTGTTGTCCCAAAAAGGAGTGAGTGGGACAGGCTGTCCTAGAGGTGGTTGGATGGTGTCAAAGCAGCCGACAGCCAGAAGGTGTGCAGGGGCAGGTAGAGATCCGCAAGGCTTGTGGGATGTCCTGCACACTGGTGTCCCAGAGAAGGAGATGGGCTGTCCTAGAGATGGCTGGAAGGGGAGTCAGGGCAGTCCACACAGGATGGTGTGTTGGGGCAGGCAAGAGTATGTGGGGCAGAGAGAGTTGGAAGGTGGGTAGACTGTCCTGACCACTGTCAGGGGAGAGAAAGAGAAAGAACAAGAACAGCAGCATCTTGGGGAAGTAGGATGGGCTGCCCTAGAGGTGGCCAGAAGGTGTGTCAGGGCAGACAGAGCTGGAAGGGGTGTAGGGGCAGGCTGCCTAAGTGGCCAGAAAGTGGGTGGTTAGGGGTATTCTTTCACTTTTTAAAATCTAATTGGACTGTCATATGTATTTGTTACTGTTTGTGATGACTGAAAGTGAGACTTGAGTTTTGTCCTCATCCCCCTGAAAACTGGTTGGACAAAGGGGTTTGGCTTTGCAGCCCTTTCCCTGTATAGAGTTTTCTTTTGTGAACTTCATCTTGTACTGGTTAATAAAATATAACCAAAAGGGTTTGTAAAACCTCTTTGCTGCTCCTCTCCCCTGTAACTTGCTGTTTCTCTGTATACAGCTGTTAATTGTTTTTGTAAACTATTTTTAATCAAAAAACAGGAGATTAAAGAGCTCTTGGGCTGCAATGGTAATGCCTGTACCCCTGAACCATGAGACCCAGCTTCAAGTCCCACCTAATTCAGAACACATCAATACCCACCTAACATCTTTGAAGATTGATTAGAAAACTAGGTTAATAAAACTTAAAATACATCAGGAAATTAACATTTCCTCAGTTTAGGAGACTATGCACAAGTAAATAAAAAGTGAAGGTAACCCCTATTCCTTTTCAGGAAGGAAATCTGCAGTCCTTACCTGGTCTGGCCTACTTGCAACCTCAGACTAAAGGCAATGTAGTTGACTTTGTTTTGAACAGCCATAGGAAGTACCCTAGCAAGTTGCTGAGTTCAAGAGTAATTAGGGAGGTGTAACAAATGCCATTTGTCACTGACTCCTGTAACCCAGAAAGGATTTTTAAAAACAACTCCAAACGAAAATCCATGTTTTTCAAATAGCTCTTGGCTACCATGTTCTTCAATGAGGACAGTAAATACAGCTAGTAAACAATAGTACATCATTAAAAAGTGAAACTCCCAAAATTAGACATGAAATAGACTAAATAATTGTGCAATTCCCCTCACTCAAGCCAGCTTCTCTCTCTCTGCAGCTAAGGGTTTGAGGTCCACATCGGTTCCCATCATGGCCCTCATGCTAGCTGTCATTACAAAATATTCCCTTTCCTCAGGAACTGTGTCCCTTCCTCACAACTGTAGTCACTATCATAAAAAGCCATCCTTAATTCCTCCATCTCAGCTCCACACCATTTAACTCTCCTTTCCTGTCACAGATTAGTGAACACATTAAAAACAGCTGGAATATATCAATGTTGCTCATGCAGTCCAATATGACCTAAAGATTTCAATCTGTTGCAACTTTTGGATCTACTTGGCCACACCAATCTGCTCTAACAGCTCTCTTTCACTGTTTAGCAACATTAAAATTTTCTTTAGAGATTCCAGCTTCGCTAACTAAAGCATCTCTAATGTTGGCTTTTCTTCTCACCTTTTTACCCCCCAAAAAAAAAATCCTTGATTGCCCTTTACTACATATCACCTCTTGCCATACCCATGAAGCGATTTTCATGAGTATCCTGATTTATATCCTACGACTCCCCACTTACTGACATTGAAAAGCTGTGCAAAGATAAATCGTTGCATGATCTGTAAATGCTATTCAAAAATCATCGTTCCTATATTACTGATTCTATCTCAAGATCACTAAACAACACCAATCCTTTCTCTCCAATCAGTATAACAACTGACTTGAAAATAAACACTAACAGAAAAGCAAGATCCAGAATTGTGACACCAAGTTATATTTTGTGGCGTGTAAGTGTGCTCTGTACTCAGGATTTCTATATAGGGCTCCTGCCCGAAACGTCGATTTTCCTGCTCCTTGGATGCTACCTGACCTGCTGTGCTCTGCCAGCACCACTCTAATCTTGACTGATCTCCCGCATCTGCAGTCCTTACTTTTGCCTATTTCTATATATTTGCCCATGGTGTTGCACATGATGCTAACTAGGTTTAAATTCAATCTTCAGGATTACTATACTTAAGCTAAAGATGATCTTATAATATTGAACAGCTATAATTGAGTTTTATTTGGGTACCTACATAGAATATGGACAAACTATGTCTGCATTAAAGCTACTAAGAGCTGAATCAAAGTTTGAAAATGGAAAGGGTGGTCAATAGAGAATGACAAGGAAAAGAAAGGGGAGGAGCTAATTCCATAAATACTGAACCACCATTATAACATGTAAAAGTGGGTCTTTGACCTGTATAAATGACTGCTTATCATTTAGTTTCATGGGTCTCGGTTTGTTTGCTTGAGGGGGCAATAAAACTGATCTTCTGAATTTAACTTTGTTCTTTTTCAGCTTTTTTTTTGATCTCCTGTTTTTTCCTCCTAAAATTGTATCAAAAAATCTTGAATTTTAAAAGGTTAACAAAACCAAACTTTGAAGTTCTTCAGGTGTAGCGGTGTTTGCCTTTTAAAATCTATTACCCTTAAACTATAAAGTGACTCAGTTGTTTGCTACTTCTATACTATCTCTGCTTGATCAGGGTGAGGCAGTATTTGCAACAGCCAACCTTGCGAGGATAAGTCACAGTAATCAAGCCACAGTTCCAGTCCTCAAAGTTGTTACTGGTTAGGCTCTGCATTAGAAAATAATGCTTCGTCCCCACAAGTGCTGCAGTTATCCTAAACTTTGCCAATCACTGTTTTACTTGAAAACACAAGAATAAACAAGATGATCATTATGCCATCTTTCACACCACCCAGACTACCACAATCCACACTTCATGTCTCAAAATGACAACTGTGAAGAGTTTTACAGTGAAATTCCCTTTTAGCAAACACAATTAGGTGTTGCTTGTAGATGAACATAAGTCTGCTGTCTATAGTTTCAGGAAATGTTTATTTGGTAAATAACATAGGCTGTAGTGGCAATAAATTTGTTGTGACTTGCCTTTAATGGATTTTGTTGATAAGAGCTCCTTTAAAGAATACTGTTCCTTGTCATTACTCAATATCATTTTAAAATTCAAACTAGCTATTAAGCTCAATGGTTGTACTAGTATTTAGTATATTTGATCAATGATTCTTTCTTTTGTTCTACAACATTGTTTGATCAGTTTAGAAAATTACCTTTAATTTCTTTCTAGTTTTACAAAAATCTTGTCAAAGACTGTAATGTTGTCATTCTATTCACAAAGCTGATGGGCCCATTATTCATTTGGAATATTTTCTGTTTAGTTCAGATTTTCAGCATTTGTATTTCAGATTCCATTATCATTTGGTGCCCCAAAGTCGACTTAACTCAGTACTTATTTTGAGAAGTCTACTTTTCCAAAATCAAAATTTGCACTAATAGTAGTGAAAGCACCAGAGTGCAAGTAATTCAAAATGCCAGACCAGGGGTTATTTCTAAAGATTGTGATCAGTATGACTAATACACAAAGAGCAACAGAGGGGTCTCGTCTATGACATTGCAAATCAACATCTAATGAAGTAGTGCTGGCATGTCTTATGGGAACATAGCTGTCTTACACTCAGCTCCTTTCTGCCCAGAGGACAGATGACGAACTGTGCTACTCCCCAAGGGATTGTTTTTCTAAAAGAACTTAGTATCAACTTCTGCGCATGTGGTTTTGTCATTTTTGACATGAACCAAAACAATGATTTTCTGAAAAGTTACGAAAATACTTCAACAAAAACAAAACTGACATTAATACAGTACCTTTAAATATAGGAAACTCTCTCAAAACTGTTCCCAAAAGTACAAACCAATAAAAGTTAACGGAGGAAAGGAAGACTATAATATGAGAGGTCATTAAAAGCTTGACCAAAATGATAGGCTTTGAGGAGGTTCTTAATGGGGAGGCATAAAGGTTTAAGGAAGGATTCCAAAGCTTAGGTCATAAACAATTAAATGCATGATCACTAAGAGGAAAAATGGAATGTGCAGAAGGCTAGGAGGAATGTTCTGGGAACATTGGAGGTGGAAGAGGCTGGAGGAAATTACAAGAGATTGAGAAGAAGCAAGGCCACCGAAGGATTTTATTAGGAAGTTGAGAAGTTTGCATCGGGGTATCAGTAGAGGAGGAATAGTGCAGTTTATATTATTACAAGAGATAGAAATGATCTTACATTATGGAGGTTAGAAGATGTGAGACCTATCACAATAACTTTAGAATTGTCTTACTTGGAGGTAATGAAAACGTAGATAAGGGACTGAGCAACAGATGGGCTGAAACAGGCAGAGATACACAACATTACTGAAGATAAAGTCTTTATGATACAAGGAATAACATCGGAAGCTTTGAACAGAACAAAATAGGACACTATGGTTACAAACATTTGGATCAAAGTGAGCCACTGGACTCAAAACATTAACTCTGCTTTCTTCCCACAGATATTGCCAGACCTATTGAGTTTCATTAGCAATTTGTATTTTTGTTTTAGATCTCCAGCATGCACAGTTCTTTGTTTTATTCTGGTAAAAACAAAATCAGGCAGGAGCACTTCAACTCAGCTGGATAATGAACAAAATGCATTGGAAGAGGATTGTGGTGAATCAGGTCAAAGGCTGTAGTCAGGTTAAGAAGAATAAGTAGGGATAGTGAACCATAGTCACACTCGAAATGAATGTCATTTGTGAATTGAATTAAGGGTGTTTCTGTATTGTGGGATGTGTCGAAGCATGACAATGTTCAAACATGGAATTTCTGAAAAAGATTGACAATTTAAGAGCTAATAATACAGAAGACTTGAGAGAAACATGAAATTTCACATGGAGTCTGAGCTAGACAGGTTTATATTCACAAGTCAAATGAGTTACATACAAGGCCATACAAGCACCAATGAAATGCACTGTTATTTTATAATCACAAGAGTTTGAACACTGCGCTCTGAGGAAAGTATAAAAAATAAACTTGGGAAGAGTTTGTTTGAAGGGCCTCTTACACAACAATTCATTCTTGAGTTTAAAGTCCTCCTTGATTCAAAATGACCCCTTCTCTGTGTTTTTGCTGAAACAAATATAAACATAATCTAAAAATGTTTTCACTTTGATCTTGGTTCCTTGAATTTTTGATCATTCTCAAAGGACTGGCTTGTGCCAAGGTACATATTTATTATGGTCCAAAAGCCTTCCAGTGCCTTGGACAAGTGGGCACTTCTAATGTGCAAATCAAGACAATGAGCAAGGTGCTAGACCAGGGGGATTAAGCAAAATAGCAAAAGAACTAGACTCAAGATTTCTTGTTTACTGCAATAATAATGGACATTTTCTTAGCACAGATGATCTTCTGCTTTCCCTCGACTTACTCCTGCTTCCCATCCCAATGTCTGAGATGTTCAAATGTTTTGGGCAAATGCCGAGGCCACATATATACACAGCTGCAGTATCTGCCACAGATAGTTGGTGGTGAAAGAGAGTGGGAGTGAAAAGTACACCTTCACGTGACCTTATAGAGCTTTAGAAAATAATGAGGGGCATGGATAGGGTAGACAGGTCTTTTCTCTGGGTTGGGGGAGTCCAGAACTCGATGGCATAAGTTCAGGGTGAGAGGGGAAAGATACAAAAGGGATCTAATGGGTAACTTTTTCATGCAGAGGGTGGTGCACATATAGAATGAGCTGCCAGAGGAAGTGTTGGAGGCTGGGTGGGGGAAAAGAGGGGCAGGGGTTGATGAAGATTATAGAAACAATTTAGAAACATTATAGAACTTTACTTTGTGCATGGGTACTTGTGAATACTAGATGGTTTGGCATTACAATTGAAAGAGGCAAAGACAGTGCATGGAAGTTGGAACTACATTATAATAGCATGGCGTTTAAAAGGGCATGTACAGAGGGGCATAGATTCTATGCGAGATCATTAATAGGAATATGTGGGGTGAAAGGAAGTGAACAACATGTGAAGGGATATGGGTAAAGGAATGTTTTATACTTCATCAATTTAACTTTATTTTGAGACATTGTTGTGGAAACTTTCTGCAGGCTTTGCCCCTGTCCATCTCAAACTGGCAATCTCCTCAGATCTTCCTCAGCCATCTAACCCAACTTCCAATCCAAGGCACACCCCCAGACCAAAGATGGATAGTGCAGGCAGGCACCTTAATGGTGGATTCATGGAGCCGGAAATTCTCCCAGCCAAGCAAACCTGTTCCAGGAATGAAAATTGGAGCCTGAAAGTCCTAATGATTTTATCCACTTTTTACACACATGTGTGCTTCCATTTATCAATCCCAAAATGCACTTGACTGCTCTTAAACAGGACTTAAATTGGCTGGACCTATCTAAAGGGTACCCCCTCTCCCGCCCTCTCCAAATAGGCTTTCGGCTTTCTCCTGAAATGTGTAAAGCCCTTGAGGTGTTATGGACATCCCATTACTGGATACTGAATCCAAGTGAAAAGAGCTGTTCTTTAACATGTGTCACTGTCTCTGCTAACCACAGACATACAAAAGCAGACCCCACCAATTCTCCAGCCCAGGTGAAAATGGCAGGGGCCAAATTCAGGGGTGGGCTTCTGGAACTACTTAATTCATGCGAGTCAGGGACCCTGTCTCCTGCTATTAAAAAAATCAGCCCGAAATGTTAGTCCAAACAAACTGGATAAATTGGCTACACTTCTATGTTCTAGATTGAAGATAATGAACTTAAAGCTGTCGATCAAAACTAATTCATTCAATACTAAGGATTATCTTCATGTGGTACAACTAACATGCATTTATACAATATACAACATATATACTACCGCATACATCTCTACTGAAACTGAATTGGTGCCATACTTGTAAAACCTCAGTATAGTTCTCTTATAGAAACAACCACTCGACTCATTCCAGATAGATTCACCTTTAGATTTCAGACAAAAACACAACTGTGCATTCATTTACCACCATGTCCCAAAGAATTAATGCAGTAACTTTTTTTGAGGCACATGTATCATCTCCACCAACAGTAATGAAATGAATGGTGATTAAACATGTTAAAATAGGATTAGCTAAAAAGGTAAATATTGCCAGAATACTGTGCACTCTCCTGATCGTCCTTGATAAGTGCTATGGACTTTTTAAACATTCACCTAAACAGCTTTCATTTAATACCTCACCTGCAACAAAGCACATTTGACAGCACAGCACTCTGTCCATACCACAGAAAAGTGTCAACCTACATGATATGACCAAAGCTTGAATCCATGGTCTTCTGATGCAGGGGTTAGACTGTTAAATCAACTAGCAATGATAATGCAATTGTTCTTTTATTTGATAAGACTTTGTTTATTTATTAACTTGGCTAATTCTGTACAATTCACATCTTGATACTTAAATGATCAGCATCAATCACACCTTTCAAAAAAAATTCATATTACCTACATTCCTGTTGTTTCCATATAAATAGCTTTAATTTTTCTTTTAGAAAATGCAAGCAAATTTCAAGAATATTGAAATCTACAATCAGTACTTGTTCTCAAAGAACTTTAACTTTTCATCTTCCTTTCCTCCATTTTGTGAATTTTTTCTCTCCCTGTTTAGATCCCTTTGCAGATGCCTGCCAATGCCACTATGCCATCTGGGGAGATACAGAGGCTGGCTTGCTCTAAGTATTGCAGGATCCATCCAGGAATGTACACTACAAACTCCTGAAGAATCATTCATGTTCCACCACCTCATGGCACAGCACGAGTGCACCAACATTTTGCATCACTAGGTTGTCTTGCAAATGGTTGATTTTCCTTTCAATTATTTTAAGAACTTCTTTGAGGCAGGCGGGTAGCAATTTTAAAAGCTAGCGTTTAACACTGTCTAGCTGACCATTGGTAAGTAAAAGATTAAGGAATTTTATTCCGTGCTGCATTTGTAGACAGCTCTGCCCCCTGTGCCCAACACATTTTGACCTGAAAAAGGCTCAGCAGGAGTTGCACTACATGGAGAAAAGAAAGGATGATTAAGCTGTCCCCTGTTCAATTTCGTATTGTTCAGACATAAAAGGTTGAGAAATAATTGGCATTTAAAGAGACCGAGCATGGTGACGCATTTTCAAATACTTAATGGAGATGCTTTGATAAACCATATAGTCAGCATATTTTTCAGCACCAAAACTGTAGCATCAAGGCAAAATAGTTCCTACTGTTTATTTCAATGCATTGCCTTACATATCTGCATATGGTTAAGGTGAACCATATTTCGCTAAGCATTAAAGGTTTTTTGAATCCAAATTATTAAAGATCCAATTATTCAGTAATTGTGAAAAAAGATTTCACAGGATATTTCTGAAGAAATCAAAGACTTTAGAAATGTTAAGTGTTGCTTAACTTATTTTTAAAAGGTTGCACTCAATGGCTAACTATCCTATTTATTATACATTTTCCAATATTAATATCTTAATTTGCATACAAAATATTATGATCCCAATTATGGCCGTACTAAACAGGCCAGATATTTATTGTGATCTGGCTTGATAGACTATCATCTTTTAAAGAAAAAAAAATGTGTGGAATAACGAAAGGCAAGAAACTAAGTGTGGCAGGAGTTCAGGATTGAATTGAAACACTAAAAAAAAACTTCATTACACAAACTTGAATAAAGCACACAGTGATAATGACTGAATTGGTATATTAAAGAGTTACAATTAACATGAGTTAGAAGACAAATTGAAAAGCTTACAGACTGTACTTTAAATGTCCATTGTCGTCAAGACAGAAACCACCCATGTTGGTGAATCTGTGGATCACTAAATCTCATTAGAATATTATTTCCTTTGTCAGGGATTCCAATTCTTGATTTTTGAAGATCTAGCCATCACAGCCCAGAATCCTTCAATGACTGCTCATGCCTTAGTAGTTCAATCTCTCCTCGTGACCAGGATTACTGAGATTGCTTGCAAATGTCAAATTACCAGCAAAACTTTGCTTTAATGAAACTACCACCTTCACAGAGATGCTGATGAATTTTTCGAAGTTCTGATCTTTCTCAGGTGCATAAAGCAAAAACTGCTTGTTTTCTTCTCTCACCCCACGTCAACTGCACTGAACTATGTGTGACTGTCAGGTGTTCGTTATTCCTTAACTATTTTCCACAGCACATAGATACCATTTCTGGGGACTTCTAAGACTCAACTACCTGGAGTCTGCTAACAGAAACACTTCTTTTAGCTAGTCACTTCTATTTCACATCCTCCCTGGTCCAAAGTAAAATTAGCTCCTCTTCTAAAACACAAAAAATTGAAATCAGAGAACCTTCTTAAGCTTCACACATCTCCAAGACAATATGGTATGCCTTGAGATATCCTTAATCTAACTCTTACAGTAAGAAATCTTTGTTTACAATTTCTTCATTGATCCGATCAGAGTTCACTGAATGCTTTTAACTATTTTAGCTTAAATAATAATCTCTCTGAGCTGTCACTATCGAAGGCAATGTAAACACTACATCTACAGCTCGGCAAGCCCACCTGATATATCTGACCATTTCTGCTATTAATTTATTTAAGGGATATAGCCATACCCCGTAAGAGCACTAGATTTCCAAGGTGTTTCAGATTCATTTATCCCATTTTCTACTGTCAGGCTTTAGTTCCCAAAACTGAAATTCTACACCGAAACTCATGAGCCATGAACTAGCATTCATAACATAAACAGAAAGACAAAAGAGACAGTATGAGCAGGACAATAAACACCATTTTCTGAGCAGGAATGAAAAGCTACTAATTAACCAGACCTGGGAGTTTACAGATAAAAGACCTCTAAAGCAGTACTAACTGCATTAAACTTCAGCATTTTGTTGAAATCTAGACAGGTTGACAATGGGGAGGCAGGGGTGGGATGTAAGAATGATAAGAACTTACCAGCAATGTCTTAAAGCAATGTATTGGGGCTGCTGTTGTTTCAACTCTTTCTGATAATAAAGACAGATTATTGCTTTTGATCTCTAACTCTATAAAGTAATACCAAGTAGAAAACCAGGGTCAATAATGCTATCCAATATGCAATAATTCAAAAGAATCAGAATCACCTAGGCCAATGAGTGAGGCAGGTGATTCAGGTTAATGGAAAAGTACAAGTCAAACTTATCAAGGCTATGTCCTTGGTATAAGTTTACATATTAAATGGCAACGTGCTTGAGACAACAAAACAGAAAACGATATTTTCAATGATGGATTGTTGAAACTATTGGCTCAGTTTTCATGGTTGAAGAAGCAAGTGAATATATTAACAGTATGCATTAGTAACGTTGTGAACTTAAGTAAAAGGGATAGAGATGTACAGCATGGAAACAGACCCTCAAGTCCAACTCATCCATGCCAACCAGATATCCTAACCAATCTCGTCCCATTAGGCAGCACTTGGTCCATATCCCTCTAAACTCTTCCTATTCATATACCCATCCAGATGCCTTTTAAATGTTAAAATTACATCAGTCTCCACCACTTCCTCCGTCAGCTCATTCCACACATGCATCACCCTCTGCGTGAAAAAGGTGCCCACCAGGTCCATTTATATCTTTCCCCATCACCCTAGACCTATGGCCTCTAGTTCTGGACTCCCCCACTCCAGGGAAAAGACCTTGTCTATTTATCCTATCCATGCCCCTCATGATCTGTTAAACCTCTATACGGTTACCCCTCAGCCTCCGACACTCCAGGGAAAACAGTTCCAGCCTATCCAGCTTCTCCCTATAGCTCAAATCCTCCAATCCTGGCAACATCCTTGTTAATCCTCTCTGAACTCTTTCAAGTTTCACAACGTCCTTCTGATGGGAACAAGACCAGAATTGCACACAATATTTCCAATTTGGCCTATCCAATGTCCTGTAAGTTGCAACATGACCTCCCAACTCCTATACTCAATGCTCTGACCAATAAAGGAAAGCATACCAAATGCCTTCTTCACTATCCTATCTACTGCGACTCCACTTTCAAGGAACTACGAACCTGCACTCCAAGGTCTCTCTGTTCAGCAACACTCCCGAGGACCTTACCATTAAGTATATAAGTCCTGCTGAGATTTGCTTTTCAAAAATGCAGCACCTTGCATCTATCTAACTTAAACTCCATATGCCACTTCTCAGCCCACTGGCCCATCTGATCAAGATCCTGTTGTAATCTGAGGTAATCTTCTTCGCTGTGCACTACACCTCCAACTTTGGTGCCATTTGCAAACCTGCTAACTATACTCTGATGTTCACATTCAAATCATTTATTTAAATAACAAAAAGTAGCTGACCGAGCACCGATCCTTGTGGCACTTCACTGGTCACAGGCTTCCAGTCTGAAAAACAACCCTCCATCACCACCCTCTGTCTTCTACCTTTGAGCCAGTTCTGTATCCAAATGGCTAGTTGTCCCTGTATGCCATGAGATCTAACCTTGCCAACTAGTCTACCATGGAGAACCTTGTCAAACAGTTTACTAAAGTCCAAATAGATCAAGTACAACGCTCTGCTCCCATCACTCTTCATTGCTACTTCTTTAGAAAACTCAATCAATCAATTTCGTGAGACATTATTTCCCACATATAAAGCTATATGGACTATTCCTAATCAGTCTTTGCTTTCCAAATATGTGTAAATCCTGCCACTGATGTCAGGCTCACTGGTCTATAGTTCCTGGCTTGTCCTTATCAGTTTTCTTAAATAGGAGCACCACGTTAGCCACGTTCTTCTGGTACCTCACCTATGACTATTGAAGATACAAATATCTCAGCAAGCAGCCCAGCAATTACTTCCCTAGCTTCCCACAGAGTTCTAGGGTACACCTGATCACCTCCTGGGGATTTATCCACCTTTATCTGTTTCAAAACATCCAGCACCACCTCCTCTGTAAAAGGGACATTTTTCAAGATGTCACCATCTATTTCCCTATATTCTACATCTTCCATGTCCTTCTCCACAGTAAACACTGATGCAAAATACTTGTCTAGTGTCTCCCCCATCTCCTGCTGCTCCACACAAAGGCTGCCTCGCTAATCTTTCAGGGGCCCTATTCTCTCCCTTGTTGCCCTTTTGCCCTTCATGTATTTATTAAAACCCTTTGGATTCTCCTTAACCCGATTTGCCAAAGCTATCTCATGTTCCCTTTTTGCCCTACTCCTATTGCCTTTATACTCCAAGGATTCACTTGATCTTTCCTATCTATACCTGATATATGCTGCCTCCTTTTTCTTAACCAAACCCTCAATTTTTCTAGTCATCCAGCATTCCCTACACCCACCAGCCTTTCCTTTCACCCTAACAGGAATATACTGTCTCTGGACTCTCATTATCTTGTTCCGGAAGGCTTCCCCGTTTCCAGCCGTCCCTTTACCTGCAAACATCTGACCCCCAATCAGCTTTTGAAAGTTCTTGCCTAATACCGTCAAAATTTGCCTTTCTCCAATTTAGAACTTCAACTTTTAGATCCAGTCTATCCTTTTCCATCACTATTTTAAAACCATAGAATTATGGTCACTTGCCCCAAAGTGCTCCCCCACTGACACCTCAGTCACCTGCCCTGCCTTATTTCCCAAGAGAAGGTCATGTTTTGCACCTTCTCTAGCAGGAACATTCACACACTGAATTAATATTGAATTTCTTAATGGCCTCTCAGTCATGCAACATGATAATAGACCCTTCAGTCCAACTAGTCTAGGCTGACCAAGTTTCCCAAACTAAACTAGTCTCACCTGTCTGTGTTTGGCACATATCCCTCTAAACCCTCCCTATTCATGTACTTGTCCAAATGTCTTTAAATGTTGTAACTGTACCTGCATCTACCACTTCACACATGAACCACCCTGTGTGAAAACGTTGCCCCTTAGGTCCCTTTTAAATCTTTGTCCTCTCACCTTAAAAATACACCCTCTAATTTTGTACTCCCTTCCCCTACAGAAAAGACTTTTGGGATTCACCCCTTCCATGCCCCTTATGATTTTATAAACCTCTAAGGTCACCCCTCAACCTCCTACACACCAGGGAAAGAGGTCCCAGAAGGGCTTTTGCCTGAAATGTCAATTTCGCTGCTCCTTGGATGCTGCCTGAACTGCTGTTCTCTTCCAGCACCACTAATCCGGAAAGAGATCCCAGTTTATCCAGCCTCTCCTTATAACTCAAAATATCCAGCAACATCCTGGTAAATCATTTTTCTGAAAACCGTCCAATTTAATAATATCCCTTTCTATAGCAGGGCAACCAGAACTGTATGGAGTATTCCAAAAATGGTTTCACCAATTTCCGGTACAACGTCAACATGACGTTCCAACTCCTCTACTCAATGGTCTGAGCAACGAAGGCAAGCGTGCTCAACATCTTTTTAACAACCCTGTCTACCTGTGCTACAACTTTCAAAAAATCATGTTCCTGAACCACTAGGTCTCTCTGTTCTATCTACAACATGACTCAGGACCCGACCATTAACTATGTAAGTCCTGCCCTTGTTTGCTTTACCAAAATACAATACCTCACATTTATCCAAATTAAACTCCACCTGCCACACCTCAACCTAGTGGCCCAACTGATCAAGATCCTTTTGTAACTTTCGATAATCTTCTTCACTGTCCACTTGACCAAACATTTTGGTGTGATTGCAAACTTAAACCATGCCTCTTAAATTCTCATGCAAATCGTTTAAATAAACGACCAACAGCAGTGGACCCAGCACCAATCGCTGTGCAACACTGCTGGTAACAGGCCTCCAGTCTAAAAAACAACTCTCCACCATCACCCTCTGTTTCCGACCATCAAGCCAAATTTGTATCCAATCGGTAAGCTCATCCTAAATCCCATGTGACCTAACTTTACTGTAACCTAAAAGTTTTCTGAGGGCAAAGCAGTAAAAATTGCCTCAAGGACTTTAGTAAAGCTTTGACAATGTTCTGCATAGTGGACTGTTTAGATTAGATTACTTACAGTGTGGAAACAGGTCCTTCGGCCCAACAAGTCCACACTGACCCTTCGAAGAGCAACCCACCCAGACCCATTCCCCGACACCGAACACCATGGACAATTTAGTGTGGCCAATTCACCTAACCTGTACATCTTTTGGGCTGTGGGAGGAAACCGGAGCACCTGGAGGAAACTCACGCAAACATGGAGAGAATGTGCAAACTCCACACAGAATTGAGCCCGGGTCTCTGGCGCTGTGAGGCAGCAGTGCTAACCACTGAGCCACCCTAGAAGACGACCCAAAGCGAGAATCACACCCCTAGACCAATGAGCCAAATGGCTAGTTTGTCCTCCCCAATCCATAACCTCGCACTTCTCAGAAATGAATTCCATCCACCTCTTCTCTACCCATTCAATCAAATCACTTACATCTTCCTGCAGTTGACAGCAGTCCTCATTACTATCAACAATCCAGCAATTTTGTGTGTTCTGAAAATTTCCTAATCATGTCTCCCATATTGATGTCCAAATCACAAGTGACCCAACATTAAGTCCTCTGAAACACCCATGGAAACCACTTCCTATCTGCAAAAACATCTGCTAAGCATTACCCTTTCATCCCTGTCACAGTCTGCCATGTGGGGCCTGAACAGATCCCTCACTAAAATTCATACAGACATCATCCACCATCATATTCTTGTCAGTCTTCCTTGTTACTTAAAAAAATTCAATCAAGAAAGACACAACCTTCCCTTAACCACAACTATACTGACTATCACTGAACAATTTGTGCCGCTTATGGGTCCAATTATGAGCATTTTGCTGATTGACAATCCAATAGTAACAAAGTTTAATGCAACAAATAGGGGTCCACAGGCAGCAAAGAGAATGCCTAAGGCCCCAACAATTTCCCTGAAGTGTTTCTTCTCCACACTTGATCCGTTATTATTTTAAATGTTGATCTTTGCCTACTTCCTATTGGCCCTAAATCTCCTGCTTGCCTCAGCAGCAAACATCATTCAGTGTTGCTGCTACGGTGCCAGTCCACTGATCAGACTGGCATCTCTTGGGAGCAGGCTGCTGCCCCAAGTATGCCAACTGCTTCAGGTGTAGCGACTTTATTGCCAGCCACCTATAAAATGCAGCTCCAGGTCTAGCAAACACGCCACCCTATACTCCAACCACCTCTGGAAAATCCTCGTCAAACTGAGGGAAAGGAAAGTTGTATTAAGGAGGAGGAAAATTGGAAAGAAATAAAAATTAAACCAAAGCTAAATGTGATTTCTTTTTAATAAATTCTTGAAAAGTGAAACACTAAAGGAATGAGACTTCAAAATTTTGTAATTTTCAATGTTAGAGAAGAGGTCTGTCAATCATTTACACTTTTCACATTATTCAAAATGGAAGTTGATTTGATGTTGCCATACTCTGGCATATCATGAAATCTCAATTTAACTTAGCACTGATATTACAGAATTCTGATTATACGCGAGTAAATTCACCAGTCGATTATACCTCTAAGTTTTCAATATTATGAAGGTGGTTTTTGTTTGCCACTCTGAGTCAGTATTAATTGAGCAATTTCTTGTCTTCAACACATAACATTCTTTCCTCAACATGATGTTAATCAGTTTAATTTCAGATGTGTTTATCACTAATGCTTTGATGATCCTGAGTAATAAATTACCTTTACTCCACAAAATTAAACCACTCACCTTTACAAATTCTGCCCATCATTCTTAAATTCAGTTAACTTCTACATCCTATGGAGTTTTCCAGTGATCTCACAGTGGACATTCCAACAGATCCTTGTCCATTTAAGCATTTCAATCTTGTACCAAAGCAGCTTCCTTTCCCCATTCTGAATGTGGTAAAATCAAGTACCTGCTTCAGACTTACACTGAGCATGATGCATGACATCAAAGATGTTTATATCAGAAAGCCAAGGCAAGAAAGATTATCTCTTTCATGTTTCACTTTTACTGTGCTTTTATGTTGTGGACCAGACAAAGCCAACAGTATGATTCATGGACTTGCATCACTTCCCCCCCACCCCACCAGGTGTGTTTTTGATGTGGGACATGGAGTCTGTTAAATAGGATGAGTGGCTAACCCATTATCTTCCTGCCCACCCACAACACATTCACCTTAAAGGCAGACAGCTGCATAAATTGGCGGCCCACCCACCATTTTTAAAAAGCTTAATGAACAATTGAACATGTTAACAAGCCAAGTGATGTAATTATTACTCTGCCCATAATATGGTTGGCATAAGCAGGCAGACAGGAATGGTTTGCAGTGGGTAGAGTGGGCCAAACACCATGGCTGTCTTTACCCAGACTTACTTGCAGTACTACCAGTGCCAACTATTAAGATCTGGTTTGTCGAGACTTCTGGAGCTACAAACCATCTCCCACTAAGGGGAAGAAGTCCGAATCTCATCTATTTAAAGCATCTTAAGGTGTGCTATTGCTGCAGGGTGACCTTGTTTAATGTAGGCCAATTATCACGCAAACCATACCCGTGCCCTCAGTTCCTCTGTTTTGCTCATTATATTGTTAACTACAGATATACACCTAAGCAAAGTCTAACTAACTCAACACACTGAGATTATAAGAACCTGGTATTAAACTAACAAAGAGTTACCAAACTACATAAATGTTGATAGGTAAGTGAAACAGTTAATGACAGAGGATTTGGTTTGATTCAAATATAACTATACCCAAAACAGAGTGTGGAAATATTCTGGCAATTAGGGTTTCTTTGCAAGGCAAATGTCAGATGGAAATAGAAAATACCAAACGAACAAACTATATGTGGTACATGGTGAAAATTTTACCTCCAGAGGATGCAAACCCATTTACTGAATTTTGATTTCTGTCACATCACTTACATTGTAGCAAAGAAAACAGGTTTCAGTTCACGAAGAGGGAAAATTACTAACTTCTTGAGCCTTAACCTCACTGAGGAAGGAATTCTAAATGAGGCCCCTGCACTGATCATGCCTTTCATGGAAAATAGGAGGACGATGCCCAGCAACGAAAGCACTTTCCTTCCTATTTTAAACACATCCAACTGTGAGGGTTTTCTAAGCAGATATACTGTCACATGAAACTTTTGCTTTGCATGAATGGCATTACACCTTCAGAAAAAAATTGCTTCAAATTCGAAGCTGGAGCGAGGTGAATGTATACTATGGTCTCTCTTAGAATGAAATGTAGAGACACTAAAAGGATGTTTTACAATTTGCTCTTCCTGAACAGCGCTTCAAATCTACTTGCAATTTTTTTTAAATGGCAAGTACCTTTTGGCTTCAAATAGGATGGGATCCCACTGTACAGTGTGCACAGCAAATTACAGCAGCCTGCTTACTGGATAATGTGCTAATGTCAAATCACCTGCAGCGGTAGACTTTGAGCCCTTAAGACGTCTCTTTCAATCAACAGTCGAAGATTTTGAAGTGCAATGCCAAATCTCACATCAATAAATCAGACTTTCTTCATGTGGCACACTGAGGAAGGAGTTTCTGTGAGGAACAGACAGTTTGAGAGCCACAGATTGCATGGTATATGATGAAGCAATTAAAAGATGGGGTGGGACATCATACTGAGTGCCTGCCAGACATTTTTTTCCTTTAGTGGCTGCAACAAACAATGGGCAATGGAATTATTGGAAACCTCATTAATAATGGGTCTTCTGTGTTCACTGTTGCATTTCGATTTTTTACTGCACCATGGCACTCCCCATCACAAACCCAAGCTCAGAACAGCATGCTCCCAACCAAGCCAACAGGTTGTGTGAAAATTTTTACAGGAATTAAGAACTCAATAGGCTTGTAACAAAGTTGAAAACCAAACAGAGTAGAACTCTCAATTGTTCTAAGAGTAAATGTGTCTCACATCAACTGTACAAATATAGAGGTGACACACAAGATGCAGAAGGTGAAGAACCACATGGTGTAAAGATAAAACATCCTTACAAAGACAAGCCAGTCAAGTAGTTTACTGAATAGAATGTGCAAAGTATTATCATTTGGAGACAAGGGCAGAAATCTCAGAGTTTGCAAAGGGTACACTGTCAAGTATCCCCAAATTCCAGAAATGCTTTGTAGGCATTGAGTTGTAAACAGCTGTTCATCGGAGCGGCAAATCTATTCAAGGTAGGCGCAAAATACCATTGTTGCTAAAACCCCAACTTTTGTTTCCTTCTTTTCTTACACTTCATTCGCTAACTCCTGATGCTGAACCAGATTTAATTCCAACCACAATCCATTGTATTTCTCCCTTGTAATTGTCCAAACTTCTTTGAAATGGCTATTTTCCTCAAATACTCATTGTTGCAGTAATGATACACCTTGGTCATTAGGTAAGGGATTACAATGCAAGAAATTAAAGAGAAAATAATAGATTAAAAAAATTCTTGCAACAAGCAAAAGATTGTTATGTTACTCCTATATTAACTGGACACCACTCCTAAATTTATATCCTGTTGTAAATATTATCTTGTTGAATATATTAGAACATATCTCCAATTTTTTTTAAAAATACTAAACTAAAAATTTGGCCTTGTGATAGATTTGTGTGTATTAATCTGTGAATCTCTTGTTTTCAGTGCCATCTTTATCCATGAATGAAAAGGTGACACAGCGTTGATTTGAAAAATGGAATTTGAAATAAGCTGCTGCAACTTCCAACACCAGCAACACACTCACCAGGGAAAAAAACTCAAATCTCCTGTAACGGTAACCTGACTCACCAGCCCACACAACATTAATTTGCATTCAGACATCCTTTTTGACAAAAGCAATAACATATGAAATGGTGAATAGAATTTTTGGTATCCATCTCAGTTTCAGATGACCTCACCATTCTCACACAAATCTTTAGTGATTTCTGCAGCTGCTTGTCAGTTCACAACATTTACAAATGTCTCCTGAAAGGCTTCAGCAAGCTCACTGACAAGACGAGTATATTTTCAGTACTTATTAAGAGGAATTGTTGCTTAGAACCAGGCATAGTAAGAGACAAATAAAAAGGTCAAAAAATCAGTTGTGTTGTATCCTAGCATCAGTGACCATTTCACCAGTCATGCACAAGATTGCACATGTGCAGTGCAATTGGAGGCATACGTCATTGGGTGTACCGTGGAAAATTGCATGATAACTCATGAGAGCTTATAGAGAGAAACCCTCGATAAAGCTCTGTGAAATTTGACTTTTAGCTGATATTTTGCAAAGTTCTGCATATGGTGTCACTCATATTTCTTGATGTCTGAGACATCGTCTGAATAAGACATCAAAGATCTTCAAACTCAGCCATCATACCCTTATCAGTGCACAAGATCAAATATTGTAAGTTGGAAGAGGGTCAGCAACTTCTTTTTTGCCTGATGACAGAAAGATTACGAAAATAAAAATAAAATTAAAATTGTTGCCATAACATCTCCTTTGACATTAGGTATCACTACTAGAAAAACCAGGACCACAAACATCAGTCAGCACCAACTTCATCAGCAAGGACAACATCCTCAAGCTAGTGGACCTGTGCCTCACCACTCACTACACATTCAGTAACAAAACCTATAAACAAGTCAACGGAACAGCCATGGGACCACCAACATCAGGGCTCATAGCGGAAGCAGTAATGCAGAGACTTGAACAAACTGCCCTCCCATCTATCCAACCCAAACTTTGGGTCCGCTGAATAGGTGAAACCTTCGTCAACACAAAACGGAACAAATTAGAGGAAACATAACACCATCAACAATGTCCTGACAGGCATAAAATTCACAAAAGTGGAGGAGAACGACAACAGACTACCATTCCTAGACGTGACAGTTGAACTTACAGTTAACAGAGAGCTTCAAACAAGTGTTTACAGAAAAACAACAAAAACACAGTCCAAATACTTCAGAAGCAATCATCCCAACACCCACAAACAGAGCTGCATCAAGAGATTATTTCAATGAGCTACATCACACTGCAGCATCCAAGAACTACAAATAGCAGAAGAAAAATATCTATACAACATTTTCAAGAAAAACGGGTACCCAATAAACATAATCCGCCGATTCCTCAGTAACAAATCCAAACAAGCAGACACAACGCAACCAAAAACTATAGCCTCACCACCATATACCATCAAAGACGTATCAGAAATGACTTCCAGACTACTCAGACCCCTTGGCATCATGGTAGCCCACAAACCTACCAACACACTTAAACAGCAACTAATGAACCTATAGGATCCAATAGATACTACCAGCAAAACTAACATAATTTACAAGATACCATGCAAGAACTGTAAAAAACACTACATCAGACAAACTAGCAGGAAACTTGCCATCAGGATACATGAACACCAACTGACCACCAAAACACATGACCCACTCTGACGAGTTTCCCTACATACAGACAAAGAAAGACACCACTTTGACTGGGACAACACACACACAGCCTAGGACCGGCAAAACAAAAACTCACGACAATTCTTAGAGGCATGGCAATCTAACCAGAACTCCATCAATAAATACATCGACATAGATCCTATCCACCTAACCTTAAAAACAAAACCCGAAATGACATCACCCACCTTAAGAAACCAAGACCTATAAACAGAGAGATGGGACATACCACCAGCACTTCACCAGACACTCTCATTGATGATGTTACCTAGTATGGTGACGAAACGTCTGAAAACAAACTTTCAAGCTCAGTGAGCAAACTTACATATTAACGGTAGCCATAAGATCAGAAGCATTAACGAACAGAGTAAAGGCACAAGCATACCCAAATATGCAAAATTGTTGAGGGTCAATACTTGCAGCATTACAATCATAATCAAAGTTTAATTTGATCCTACACGAATTTTACATTGGGCTTTGGTTTTTGAAGTTTAATTTTGATAAATGTGAGGTGTTTTTTGGTAAGGAAAACCACTGCAGGACTTACACGGTTAATCATAGGGCCCTGGGAGTGTTGCCGAACAAAGAGACTTTGGGGTGCAGGTGCACAGTTCCTTGAAATTGGGTCACAGGTAGACAGGGTAGTGAATGCAGAAGTTAAGGCTTCATGCTATGGCTGTTAGGACATTGGTGAGGCCACTTTTAGAATACTGCATTTAATTCCGGTCTCCCTACTATTGGAAAGATGGTCTTAGAAGGGATCAGAAAAGACTTACAAAGATTTGCCGCGGTTGGAAGGTTTGAGCTATAGGGAGAGGCTGAATAAGCTGGGGCTGTTTTTTCCTGGAGCATCAGAGGCTGAGGGGTGACCCAATAGAGGTTTATAAAATCACGAGGGGCATGGATAGGTGAATAGCCGAGGTATTTTTCCTCAGGTGGGGGAGTCCAAAACCAGAAGGTATAGATTTAAGGAGAGAGGGGGAAGATTTAAAAGGGACCTGAGGGACAAATCTTTCAGGCAGGGAGTGGTGCATGTATATTGTCAGCTGCCAGAGGAAATGGTGGAAGTGGGTACAGTTATAACATTTAAAAGATATCTGCATGGGTATATGAATAGGAAGGGTTTATAAAGAAATGGGCCAAATGCTGGCAAGTGGGACTAGATCAGTTTAGGATATCTGGCACGGATAAGTTGGACAGAGAGGTTTCCATGCCGTATAACTCTGACTCTATAATCAGGATGGCATAGTTTCATTTCTAGGCTGATATTTTTTGGCAAAAGTGTTGAGATTTATCAATTCACAGAGAGTTTAACTACAGTATGTTACTTGGGCATGTTGATTTTTTTTTTCCAAAACAAAATGCATTAAGATACAAAGTCTGTATAAGATGCCATTCATGTGTCTGAAGCCAGCTCTTTGTTTACCTTATAATGTGACTTATATTTCAGCCCAGTTTATAAGATGACCCCATTTTTTAAGCCCTAAAAATTGTAATTTTGCACGTAGTGAGCAAATAAATCAACTCCCTTTTCAACCACATGGTATAACTGCATTAATCGTCAGCCTCATATTTTCACCCCATAAATGGATGTTTTACCTATTGGTACCTAAGAATTTTCTCCAGGAGATCAAGCTGATAAGAAGGGCTGTGTTACAAAGCTGTTTGGGGGTATCTGAGACATCTCTGCACACAGAACAGAACTCATGTAGCAAACTACAAAGATGGAGACCACCGAAGCCCACACCACCAGTTCACTTTTACACTTGGAATACAAGCTGACATTCAATTTTGGAAGGACCATAAGGCTCCAAAGGTAATCTTATATCCTAACATTGATGAGTGACAAGGTTCAAGTGCAGGTAAGAAAGAATGAATCCTCGAAAACACTGCTCTTTTTTTCTTTTTTTAAAACAGTTATAAAATAAACGGTTCGGAACACAATCACTGATCATTACCTGTTATGACACTTTACGAATTGGTAATACAAACCCCGTTACACGGTGGATGTAAATAACATGTAAGAAAGAGTCAACTATTTCCTCCAAACAAGTCGTTCCAATTTTCAGAAAAAACATGTCTAACGCTCAACACCATCTCTCTCAGGAAGCACTTTATAAACACAGTAAAAAAGACCTCACTACGTAGCACCTTTCATGGCCTGAGGGCAACTGCAAAGCACTTGACAGCCAGTGAAGTGTGTTGGAATCCCAGCAGCCATTTTGCACACTGCCCACTCTTACAAATAGCAAGGCGATAATGAACAGATATGCTTCTTTCAGTTTTGTTGATTGAGGAATAAATATTGGGCATGAAATTAGGTGCAGCCCACGCTCTTCTCTTCTTTCAAATCGTGTCATGAGATATGTTATATTCACATGTTATACATCTCATTGTAAAAATAAATCTCTGACAGTAGAGCACTCCCTCAGCAATGCACTGGAGATTCAGCCTAGATTTCTGTGCTCAGGCCTCTGGAGTGTAACTTAAACCCACAAATTTCACAGCCTGAGAGCTACTAACTTTTCATTCATTGGATGTATTTTCTTGCTGGCTTGGCCAGCATTTATTGTTCATCCTTAACTTGTCTGGTGAAAATAAGGAGCTGTCTTCTTGAACAACTGCAGTCCTTCTTGTTTAGGGACATTCAGAATGCTGTTCAGAATAGATTTTGTGACAGTGCAGGAACAGTAATATAGTCCCAAGTGAAGGTGAAGTGTGACTAGGGAAAAGACAACTATCATTAACCCTATCTATACCCCTCATGATTTTATGAACTTCTGTAAGTTAACCCCTCAACGTCCTATGCTCCAGAGTAAAAAGTCCCAGCCTATCCACTCTCTCCTTACAACTCATACCTTCTGTACCAAGCAACATCCTGATAAGTCTCTCCTGAACCCTCTCCAGCTTAACAAAATCAGTCTGTAAATCTCTACTCACTGGTCAAGTGAGCACTCACTTTTACATTCACATGTCAGATCAACTTTATTTGCTGATGCCATTCAACACCAGATACATGAAAATAACTACATTCATACAACTGATAAGATAGGTTTGTTTGGAGGGTCATGGACATTCTTAGGAGAGAATTAGCAGCCGAGGCAACTAAAAACAAGAAAGCTGTTGATGAAGGCAAAAGATGTAAAGAATGTGCAAGAGGCCAGAGTTGGAGCAAAGCTGATTCTCAAAGGATTGCAAGGTTCAAAGCTGTGACAGAAGGGGAAAGGTCATAGAGGAGTTTGAACACAAAATAAGAAATTTAAATTGGAGGTATCAGGGACTGAACTATTGTAGTTCATTGAACAGAGGGCTAAGGAGTGAGTAGCAATATCTGAGTGTCAGACAGCAGTGGAATAGTTGTGTTTGGAGGTGACGAACACTCAGGTAACAGCTTAAACAGCAGATAGGTGAAGAACAGCAATGCAACAATACAGAACCAAAAATTAGAATGGTTGGTTAGTGACTGAAGCTATTCCTTATAGGCACGGTTAATCATGCCAGTAAGATTTATTAGCATTATAGTCTGTGTTAGCTAACAAAACAATAAACAGCATTTATATAATACAACCTACTTACTTATGCTCAGTTTGTGTTCCACTAAGGCCATTTGGCTCCGCAGCACATTACAGCCTTGGTCTGAATATAGAGATGAGCTGAATTATGGGGTGAGAATGTCATTGCCCTTCCATTCATGACAACAATCCAGCATGACAGGAGCTGATATCTCACTTTGATAATCTACAAAACTGTCATTGCTGAATTCACCACTATCAACATCCTGGCATTTTTTTATTGACCAGAATTTTACTGCCACATAAATATACTCTCAATATGAACCATTGATCTTGGACTCCTCCAGTGGTCCCCAGCATTACAGATACTAGTCTTCAGCCAATTCAAATCACTTCATGGGATATCAAGAAAAGGTTGGAGTAACTGGAAACTGCAAAGACGACAAGCCCTGAAAACATTCCGGCAAAAGTACTGAACACTTATGCTCCAAAATTTGCCACTTCCCTAGCCAAGCTCTTCCAGTACGGCAAAACACTGGCATCCACCAACAATGTGGAAAATTGCCCAGCTAGGTGCTGTTCAAAAAAAGCAGGACAAATCCAATCCAGACAATAAACGTCCCAACAGTCTACTCTCAACCATCAGTAAAGTGATGGATGGTGTCATCAACATTGCTATCAAGCAGCGGCTGCTCAGTGACACCCAGTTTGGGTTCCGCCAGGGCCACTCAGCCCCTGACCTCATTATAGCCTTAGTTCAAGCATGAACAAAAAAAAGTTGAATTCCAGAAGTGACAACCCCTGCCATCAAATATGCATTTGATTGATTGTGGCATCAAGGGGCCCTTGCAAAACTGGAATCAGTGAGTATTAGGGGGCTAACTCTCTGCTGGTTGAAGTCATCTCTGGCACATAGGAAGATGGTTGTTTGACGGCCAGCCATCTAATCTCCATCACATCTCTGCAGGAGTTCTCAGGGTAAAGTCCTAGGCCTGCCCATCCTCAATTGCTTCATCAATGACCTTCCCTCATATAAGGTCCAAAGGGAGGATGGTCACCAGTGACTGCACAATGTTCGGCACTATTTGTGACTCCTCAGATATTAAAGCAGTTCATGGTCAAATTCAACAAGATGTGGACAATATCCAGGCTTGGGCCGACAAGTGGCAAGAAACATTTGTGCCACACAAATGCCAGGCTATGACTGTCTCCAATAAGAAACAATCTAACCACCACCCCTTCACATTCAATCGTGTTACCATTACTGTCCTGACCCTAATTCCACTATCAACATCCTCAGGGTTACCATTGACCAGAAACTGAAATACAGTGGCTACAAAAGCAGGTCAAGGCTCAGATTACTGTGGCAAGTAACATATCTCCTGACTCATCAAAGACTGTCCATCATCTACAAGGGGCAAGACAGGAGTGTGAAGGAATACTCCCCACTTGCCCAGATGGGTGCAGCTCCAACACCACTCAAGAGCTTTACACCATCCAGGACAAAGCAGTCTGCTTGACTGCATCATATCCACAAACATCCACTCCCTCCATCACTAAAGCTCAGTAGCAGCAGTCTGTACTACGTACAAATGCATTGCAGAAATTCACCAAAAATCCTTAGACAGCATCTTTCAAGCCCCTAACCATCTTAAAGGTTAAAGGCAGCAGATACATGGGAACACCTCCACCTGCAACTTCCCCTCCAAGCCATTTACCATCTTGACTTGGAACTTTATCACCGTTCCCTGGGTCAAAATCCTGGAATTCCCTCCTTAAGGGCAGCGTGGGTGCATGTATTATATAAACAGCATGTAGACTGCAACAGCTCTAGAGGGCAGCTCATCACCACCATCTTCCCTAGGGCAACAAGAAACAGGCAATAAATGCTGGCCAGCAAGCCACGCTCACATGCCACAAGTGAAGAAAATGAACCTTTCCCACCATCTCGATATCAGGAATGAAATGCAATACTCTCTGGATTAATACAGCTCCCATAATACCACAGAAGTTCACCATCAGCCAGGTCAAAGCAGTTCTCTCGATCAGCACCACAACCAACACATTGAATATTCACTCCGTCTTCCACCGGTACACAGTGGCAGCAGTGCTTACAGTCAATGAGATGTTGTGCAGCAACTCACCAAGGCTCTTTCAACAGCACTTTCCAAATTCTGCTTCTGAGAAGGAAGTGCAGTAGACGTATGTGAACACCACCACTCTGTGTATGTTCCCCATCACATCACAAATCATTCTGATTTTGGAACCATGTCTATTCTTTCAATTCAACCGGGTCAAAATCCTGGAAGTCCCTCCCTAACAGCATGTGAGCCTATCCACACCACATAGACTGCTGCAATTCAAGACAGTGGCTGACCACCATCTTTTCTAGGGTGAATAAAGATGGACAATAAATGTTGACCCTTCCAGGTTTACAAAATCATGAGGAGCACAGATAAAGTGAATAGCAAAGTTTTTTTTCCAAGGGTAGGTGAGTTCAAAACTAGGGGTTGTGCTCTTAAGGTGATAGGATAAAAATTTAAGAGAGACCTGAGGGGCAATTTTTTCACGCAGAGGATAGTTCGTATGTTGGAAATGAACTGCCAAAGTGGTAGATGCAGGTACAGATACAACATTTGGATGGCACATGAATAGAAAAAGTTTAGAGGGATATGAGCCAAGTGAAGGCAAGTGGGACTAGTTTAGTCTGGGAAACTTGGTCAGCATGGATGAGTTAGGTCAAAGAGTCTGCTTCCGTGCTGAATGACTTTATGACTCTATAACAAAATGAAAAAATTGTACATCAGCCACAGTTTGTTGACAGCACCAGGCTATAAGAAACACTTCTCTCCCTGGCTGCTGGTTGCCTTTACCCATCTCCACTCCTTCCTGTAATTCTTCCTCATGTTTTAGGGAATAGCGTTTTCACCCCACCTCTTCATCGGCATTCCTTTCAGCTTTTGGAAGCTTCTTTAGTACAGAGCAAATTACAAAGATTCTGGACTGTATTGTATGGCTCCACCACACATAACCAAGTATCTAAAACAAATGTTTTCAGGATAAACCTGAACACACTCGCCTGAATGAAGACTCCTAGCTTCACCTGAGACTTACAGTGCACAATCTTGGCTGTCAACTAATGCAGCTCTGACTGAGTTTAGGTGAGAAATTAAATAATGGTTCCACTTAATTTCTCAGGGAATATACAGATTCCATACCATGACTTGATGAAAAAGCTGTAGTTCAGGAGTCTGTTCAGTCTAGATGCCTCAACCATCACCATCAAAGCAGGCTCTCTGGTCATTAATTTCATTATTGTTGCTGATATTTGCATAATGTTAACTAACCACTGCATTGGCAAAAGTTTCCAGTGATATTTTTTAAAAAATGCTTAAATGCCTAAAAATTGTGAGAACAAGAATCAGTATTGGCCATTTGGTCTATTGAGCCTGCACTCACTAACACTTTCCATGTTGCATTCAAAATGAGAATTTCTTTCCACAATCACAACCTAGTTCCCTCCTTTGCCGACTGTTTGTATCATCCTCACAATCTAACTCCCGTCCTACCTTTGTATCATCTGCAAATTTGGCCAGAATACATTTGGTTCCTTCAACTAAGTCATTAACATTGATCAGAAACATTAACATTGACCCTGTGGCACTCCACTAGCTACACCTTGCCAAACTGAAAACTATTAATCCCACCTCTCCATTTCCTGTTCATGAGCTAACCTCTATCTCTGCTAATATCCCTTACACCATCAGCTCTTATTTTAGGTAGCACACTTTAATGTGGCACATTATTAAATTAGAAAGAAAAAATACACATCTACTGTACCCCTGCTGACATTCTCAAAGAACTTGACAAGCATGATTTTCCTTTCACAACTATGTTCACTCTGCCTTATCGTATTTATGATTTTTAAATGTTCTGTTACTACTCTATTAACAATGGACTGGAATATCTTCCCAATTTCAATATTAGGAGAACAGGCCTAATGTTTCCTATTTTTTGTCTCTCTCCTTTCTTGAACAATAGCATTACATTTATGGTTTTCCAATCTGTTTGGATTTTTTTAGAATTCATGAGATTGTGATGTGGAGGTGCCAGTGTTGAACTGTGGTGGACAAAGTTAGAAGTCACATCACACCAGATTATACCCCAACAGCTTTATTTGAAATTACAAAATTTTGGAGAACTGCTCCTTTGTCAGGTGAAGTCACTTCACCCGACAAAGGAGCAGGGCTCAAAAGGTTTGCGATTTCAAATAAACCTGTTGGACTTTGACCTGATGTCATTTAACTTTTGACTAGGAAATTTTGGTAATAGCTAATGATCTTCTTTTAAGAAGCTAGGATGCAGACTCTCAGATCTATGGAACTTGAGAGACTGTTACATCATTACTTTTCCTGAAACTTGTTCTCTGGTGATTGTGATAGTCTTAAATTGCTCCTTACTTTTTGTCCATTTTGCTAGCACTGTTAAGATGCTTTTTGTGTCCTGTATTGTGAAGACAGATAGTAAACACCTGTCGTTAGTATCCATCATTTCCATTTTTCCAATTTATTCATTCTCCGGTTTTCCCTTTTAAAAAACCAAGGCTGATTTTAGATAAGCGTTTCCTTTTTACATACTTGTAGAAGCTTTTACTGTCTGTTTTATATTTTTGCTAGTTTCATCTTGTATTCCAATTTCTCACACTTAATTATTTTAAGGCATCCTTTACTAGTTTCTAAATCTCTTGTAATGTTCGAGGCCACCATCAATTCTCACAACAATGTACGCTTTTACATTAGTTTAACACCATCCTTAATTTCCTTTGTTGTCCACAGCTTGAATCTGAGAAACATTCACATTCTTTCTCAATGGAGCATATCTATGCTGAGAATGATGAAATATCTCCTTGAATATCTGCCAGTACTTCTGTTATTTTACTATTTAACATATTTTCTCTATCTACTTTAACCAACTCTAACTAATTATCCTTGTAAATGCCTTTATTTAAAGTTTTGAACCACATTTCTTACCATGAAGTGAAATGCAAAATTCTATAATGTTACAATTGCTTTTACCTCAAGGATCCTTTATTATCTCACTATGCAATAAAGGTCTAAAATAAGCCATGAAAACAAGTCTAAAAGGCCAGTTTATTAGTTGGCTCCAGAACACACTGTTTGAAGAAACTGCCAAGCATACACTCTATGAACCTCTCCTCCAGGTCAACATTGCCAGTTTGATTTGTCCTATCTTTATGAACATTAATATTGTCCACAATTATAGCAGTACCTTTCTTACAGACCCCGGCACACAGTTCTGTAGAAGTCATATCAGACTCGAAACATTCAGTATTTCTCTCTCCACAGATGTTGCCTGCTGAGTTTCTCCAGGGCTTTGTTTTTCTCCTATTTGTATATTTATACTCTGAGCCATAATTTATCTACTGTCAGGAACCAAATAAATTATTCCCACCAAAGCCATAATTTATTTGCTATTTCTTAACTCCAATCAACTGATGTTACAGTTTTATCACCTGAACTCAGATTGCTTCTCATTTCTGGAGTGATCCAAAGTTTAATAGAGCTACCTCACCTCGTATTGCTTTCATCCTGTCCTGCTGAAACAAACCCTTAAATATTCATGCTTCATCCATGGTGACTTTGAAACCACAACTCTGCTAAGTCTCTGAAGAGCGCGGGGTGATAAAATTACAAATCATTTTCTGTTCTCTCAATGGCCTATCTTAGATTGCATGCATCTCCTATATATTGACTGTTGTCCCTTCTATTTGCGGTAAATGAGCTGGATTCATTAGTTATGACAATAGAGGACAGGTAAGTTTGCCAATCAGCAGCATGATATATGGCACAAAATGTTGAATCTGATATGGTGGATTATCACATGATAAAAATATCCTGCTAATTTTCTGGTATTGGGCATTCACATGCAAGATAATTTCAGTGGCATTTTAAATAGGTGAACTAATGGAATAACAAGTCTTTCCACTCTCAAAGTTTAGGAAGTTGACATATAGCACTTTGAGTGCTATCTGCTTCTGTCAGTTGCTCCTTGCACCTTTGGGAACCATACCAGGCTGTAACTTGCACTTCCTCTCAGCTTCTTTGGCTCCATCGGGAAGGATGTGAATTGTGTTGCGCTCCTGAACAGACAATCAGTGACCTTTTTAATGTGGCGGTGAGCTGTGGACTGAATAATGTGGGAAAGGTCACCAGATACTACCTGGAAAAATCCTGTGGCCAAGAATTTCAAAACAGTGGTGACCTTAACTGGTAGAAAGAATGCTGTTTACCTGGTTGAAGCAGGCTACTGTCCTTCAGTCAGCAGCTGACAACTCTTCCCAAAGCTGGCAGCAAGGAGAGGATAAGGAGAATAACAAACTTTTGAGAGGTAGTTACCATCAATAAAAGACTCTTCTGTTCTCTAAACGTCTTTTGAGTTGATGTGTGCACATTGTAGGAAAAACAAACTTTGTGCCCCCCTCACTTGAAGTGCTCCAATCTGGCATGCTCAATCTATTATTTACAGGACAGGAAAAGATGGAATTCCCATGAAGAAATTCACGTTTCCAATCAATTCCAGCAAAAATTAAAAACAAAACTGACTGAACTCCACAGCACTAAAGAAATCTATATGTAATTAAAGTAATACCAGCTTTCAGTTGCAACCTAGACAATCTCCTGCAATCGGTATCCACCACAAGCTTATCTAACTGTTAATGTCCAGGGTGAAGGTCAAAGAGATTAGCTACACTTACTTCATCACCCATTTAAATGTTTCAGAACGGTTCCCGCAGAGCCTTAAAAGGGACTGATAATCTTGAAGGGATGTGCTTCAGGCCTCCTCATTTTACCGAATTACCACATCAAATCAGACAGAAAATCTAAGTAAAATCTAACACAATTTGTCAACTCATTATTTCTGATTATCAATATCCTTAAGCACGAGATATGGTACGAAATGTTTATAATAAAAACAGAAAGTGCTGCAGACGCTCAGCAGTTCTGTCACACAGTTGTGGAGAAGGAAATAGAATTAATGTTTCAACTCTGATATGAGTCTTCTTTGCAACATTTAGGGAATAAAATGCATTTACTTGATCTATTGCATAATATTTCACTGGAATGGTTTCAAACTAGTCACACTGTGACTGAAATTATGTTATAAGATATCCAGTTTGCCTTCAGCCGAACCAATGAACTAAAAACACATTTCAGTATTTTGTTTGAAGCAATGGGCCAGGCAGAGTACAAATCATCAAAAGGTCAACCTGAAACCCTCAACTTTGTTTCTCTCCCCAGATGCTGCCTTACCAACTGAGTGTTTTCTGTTTTTATGCCAGGTATTTATTGTAATGTCCCCATTAATCCTAAAAGTATAAATACATTGTTGTTTATTCATAAATAATATTATCTGAAACCTAGTACGTTATTTACCACTTTCCTATCCTCTTCCTTGGAATGCAGTTCCAAGGGAACCAGCAGTCTTCAGTGTATTCCCCAATTGAGAATTACCATGCTTGCAGTGGAGGGGGAGCAATTCGAATGAGCTACATCCTGAGTTCACCCAATGTCCATGCGCACAGTGTCCAGCAGCAAGTACTCTATGATGAACAGGGAGAAGCCCTTGCTGATTTTTCTTCTCCCCAGCAGTTAAACACTATGGTCAATTACAGCGCTCCCATTCTTTCATTTGAGACAGCAAACCCATGCCAAAAAATCCCCAAAACAACCATCTCCCTCGTTGCTCGCCAGCAACTGAACATTGCAAAAACATTGCTTCATCTTTATTTTTGGTATTCAAGTATAAAATGCTTAAAATTCATTCTTTTGATTTCTGTTATTTTTCTTCAATAAAGACCGATGTTACTGCCGATGTTCCTAAACATTGGCTGGAGTGAAGGGTGCAGAATGACTCGAGAGGATATGAAAATAGTTGGACAGTGTCTGGAACAACGTTTGCATCTGTTCTCTCTTTGCTTCCATTACCCCACTTAAAGTGCAGTGCTGAAATGCATAAACAGAGGTTCTACTGAACCTCAAATCATTTAACACCAGGGAAGCAGAAGCAGGTCCAGCTGAGGATGTTTCCAGCCACTAAATTCTAATTATATTATTAGATTTAATACTAAAACCAAATACTAATTTTAATACTAAAACTAAAGTGCAATGCAGAATAGAGTAGCTGTAGAACCGAAACTGAAATTTTGTGGGTATCCAACTAAATCTACAGCAAGCACGAATTACAGAAAAATATTGCTAAAAAGGGACATGTTCAACAAAATGTAGTTTGGAATACTTTGACCTACCATATCATCTCAGCTGTGCCCAAAGTATTGCCAAAATATCCACATCACAACAAAATAGTTGGTATAACTTACACCTTTAGCCATTTCCTCGCAAAACCTCTACTCAAAAACCTGTACTTACGAAAAAAGAAATTCAAATGACTCCAGTGGATAAAATAAAACATTTTTCTTACCAATCATATGATTTGCAACATGGATCTGTATTTCCCGTTCAGTCTCAAAAGTCATCTGGCACTTGATACACTGGTAGGTCTTCTTCTGTCCGACAATTATAAGATGAAGGAAACTATTATTTACTCATTTGATTGCTAAATGTATTCATTTTGCATTGTATATTTAAAGATGACACTCATCTAATGTGCTCTGCCTATTATCTGGTGATGCTTCATCTTGACCCGTTTCTCTTGGCAGTGTTTTTATTGGTTTACCATTGCTTTCCAGGTTCAGGAGCAGGGGAAGGAAACACATTCATAGCAAAGTCAGCCAGACAGGAATCAGACCTGTGCTGAACCAAACCTTCGCCATCTAACCAAGTTGGCTAACTCACCTCACTGGCCATTGAAATTTGTACACTAACTTAAATTCATTCAAACTGAATTGCACTTTGAAACTATTAATTGCAGTCAATATTGTACCAAACTGAAATGTTTCCAAAATTCTTATTTAAAAAAAAAGCCGCAAAGCTAAATCAATAAAGAAGGAAAATCTGTAAGTTTTCTGTACATATTTAGTTACACTGCCTTACTAAGGAATACATGCATTCAAATCAAATTTACTTCCTGTTCTTAACATACAGATATTTTTATTTGCTTACCCTTGGAGCAGGCGAAGCCTGTGATGACTTTTTCTGGCTACTTGTCTCTGGTGTCATTTCTCTATGGTCTATCTGGATATGACTCTCCAGATCCTCGACAGTTTCAAATTTAACTGCACAATCAGGACACCGAAGACTGACACTGGTTCGTTCATTGTTTTCCTGTTGAGTTACATTTGAAGATTGACCATTGGTACCTCTGTTCATGCAACCTGCACATAAGCCATAGGGCAAGCCATTGATGTCAAGTTTCACCAAGTCCTGTTTGCTCCTAAACTCTTTCAGGCATAAAGCACACTTGTAGAGTCTCTGATGACTCTGATTATTTGGAGATGATGATGCAGAGTTTCCCGACAATTTTTGCATGTGGAATGTTCCATGAATTTTCAGCTCAAGAGTAGAGGTGACTGTCTGCATGCAAACTACACAACGGAACCCTGTGAGAGAATTTCTCAGGTCTGGATGCATCTGACAATGCTCGATGAATTCCTCTTCGCTCTGCAATGGCATTTTGCAGATCCTGCAAGTTCCCGTATCAAGACTTTTGCTATGTGTGACCTTGTGCTCAGTCAGCGTTAGAAGGGAAGGAAACCTCTCACCACAAATAGGACACATGTAGTGCTTAGCAGGTCCACGATGGGTCTGCATATGCTCTCGGAGGCCATTCTCCGAGAAAAATGTCCTAGCACAGATGTTGCATTTATGGCTCCCCTTGATGAATTCAGCCTTTTTCCGTGAACAATCATCTTCTCCAGGTTGAATATTGTGATCTCTCAACCTGTGATTCTGCAATAGGGCCTCCATAGTATATGCTGCACCACAGATATCACAGCCGTACATTGGTTCTGAAGCATCAATATCATCTTCACTAGCTTCGTGACTGTTTAGAGCTTCCTGACTTTTCATCAGTATGTTCTGAAGATCGGTTTCCACTCTTTTGTTACATGATACAATTCCATTTGCGGTACCATTCTGGCTGCTGTTGTCGAACACACAGTGTTTCTCCCTTAAGTGCTTTTCTAGCAAAATAATGGCATGGAAGGCCTTACTGCAAAATTTACAGTTATATTTTTTACTGTGTGTTGTAATATGGCATTGCAGTTCCACTTCTGTACTGAATGTGTCACCACAGAATATACATTTACGGGCCTTTGCTGGATTACCTAAATGGCTATGCTTGACATGAAGTTGAAGATCTGCTTCCTTTCGGAAATCCCAATTGCATGCTGTGCAGCGATACATCTTCTTTTCATTACTGTGCTTCACTGCTAAATGCACCTGGATGGAGACCTTGGAATCGAACACTTCTTGGCACAACGTGCAGTGGTATAGAACAAAAGTATGCATATCCAGCAAGTGCTTCTGTAGGTCATCAACTGAAGAAAATTGCTTATCACAGCTCTCACAGACATAATGAGTTGAAGTTGTCATGTAGTGTATGGTGAGGTGTTGTAACAGGGTCTCCTGGGAATCAAAATCCTCTTTACACTGAGGACAGGATTGCTTCCTCAGAAGAATTTCCAAATGTGACTTCAGATGGCTTTGGAAACTTTCAAAAGAAGAGAACTTGAGATCACATTGATTGCATGGGTATTCCCCATTTGACAGTGATGGTACACTTGCTGACAACCGCTGTCTTTTGGGAGAAGAGACTTCAGCATCAGAAGAAACAGGACTTTGCTCTGACTTCGATTTTCTGCCACTGTTTGCTGCTAGTGGAATGTTCTTATGGTTTTCCTTGATGTGCTTTGTGAGCTTAAGAATGGTGCCAAAAATGGGTGAATTGGTGCAATATGGACAAGAGTAAACTTCCATGAAGGACTGTGTGGCTTGAAGTGCGGGAGACTCCAGCTTGGGATTTCCTACATTGCAGTGAGCTTGCTGAATGTGGTCTGAGAGTGAAGACTCAGTAAGAAATCCCAGCGAACAATGGGAACAGAAGAAAGTATGGTTTCCATCTTGGGAGAGAGTATTTGGAACACAATGCGTAATTCGTATGTGTTCCTGCAAGCTATTCAAGTCTGCAAACATTTCCGGACAGTAATTGCAGTGAAATGTTGATGTACTGGTGAACTGCATTACTGGAAAAACGTTATTTTTGTGGACTTTTCGGACGTGCTCATTTAAGTTATACAAAGTGGGAAGTGAATCAAGGCAGTATTGGCATGTGTGACCTTGCTGAGGTTTATCTGAGTGAATAGTTTTTAAATGAATTTCTAAGACAGCCAAGCTACTGAAATCTCGCTTCGAGCAATATGGGCAGCTATAGGTGACTTTTGGTGACCAAGAGTTTTGACTTCCTTCTCTTTCCAAAGATCCTGAAGGTTTCCTGTGACTTCTAGATGGTTTTAGGGTAGAATCAGGTGTGGAACCTCGTTCTACTGAAGCACTAGAATCTGGGGTGGTGCTACTCATTGAGGCTGCACTTCCTGTAGCAGGATCAGGACTTATGCTGTGATTACTAGAATCCGGTTGTCTGTGGCTATCCAAGTGGCAATAGACTTCTTCCACTGTAGGAAACTGTTCTGGGCACATCGGACACTTATGTTTCTTATTCCCATGGGCTAGGTCGATGTGATTTATCAATGCATTTTCTTCTGCAAATACTTCAGGGCAATGGATGCATTGCAACTCTGCTTTCTCACAAATCTGTGGGTGATTTGTTGCTATATGTTTCTCCAAGTCTTCAACTTGATTAAATGTTTCATCACAATAATCGCAAACAACATCTTCTTTCTTCATCTCCTTCTCAAGCTTTGTAATATGATCTTTGTTCTTCTTATGAGCCTGCATATGACTCTGTAATGAACTTGTGGACGAGAACCCACGTTTACAAATTGTGCACTTGAATGGCTTACTTGAGCTGTGAGTTTTCAAGTGGATTTTGAGATGATCACTGCGAGAAAAAGCTGCTTCGCACTCATGACAGTGGTACTTTTTATCTCCAGTGTGAAGTTTGATGTGACGGTCACGACTTCGCTTATGTTTGAATAGGCGGCTACAAAATGTACACTTGAAAGGAAGTTTGTCACTGTGGATTTGCTCATGCCTCTTAAGGTAACTCAAACGGCTGAATGACTTGTCACAAAATTGGCATGGGTAGGGCAAACCGGTTCCTCCTTCTTCATCCACCAGGCCAAGATCACAGCCTTCTCCTAGCATCTGGGAGGGCGATGCAACATCTTTACTGGAGGGCGATGAAGCTACCCATGATATTTGTGGGTCATCGTCACCATCTGCAAAGGCAAGAAGATTATAAGACTCAATTCTCTATTGACTTGATGAATAAGGACAAACAATTGTTACAGCATGCAGCTTTATTGTGTTAGAGTCTGAGCTTTTCGTACTATTATATGATGGACAATGATAAAATTAATTGTGCCATATAATGTATACTTCACAACTGAATGATAGATTTCTGAACATTTCCGCTGAAAAATGTGTTGCTGGAAAAGCGCAGCAGGTCAGGCAGCATCCAAGGAGCAGGAGAATCGATGTTTCGGGCATAAGCCCTCCTTCAGGAATGAGGAAGGTGTGCCAAGCAGGATAAGATAAAAGGTAGGGAGGAGGGGCTTGGGGGAGGGGCGTTGGGAATGCAATAGGTGGAAGGAGGTTAAGGTGAGGGTGATAGGCCGAAGAGGGGGTGGGGGCGGAGAGGTCGGGAAGAAGATTAAGGACCTGCATGTCCTTGGCGGAGTGGGAGGGGGAGTTAAAGTGTTCAGCCACGGGGTGGTTAGGTTGGTTGATGCAGGTCTCCCAGAGGTGTTCTCAGAAACATTCCGCAAGTAGGCAGCCTGTCTCCTCAATGTAGAGGAGGCCACATCAGGTGCAGCGAATGCAGTAAATGATATGTGTGGAGGTGAGGTGAATTTGTGACAGATATGGAAGGATCTTGGGGCCTCGGAGGGAAGTGAGGGGGGAGTTTTGCATTTCTTGTGGTTGCAGGGGAAGGTGCCGGGAGTGGAGGTTGGGTTGGTGGGGGGTGTGGACCTGACGAGAGAGTCACCGACCACTGCAATGTACAGCTGGAACTGACAACCGGAAGCAGCAGATTCAAACCACCACAAATGCCGGAGGAAAGATCACAGAAGGCTCCCAAGCACTGAGGATGTCACCTAGACAGGGGACGAAACGTCTGCCACACAAATTCCCAGCTCGGAGAACAGAACCACAATAATATTAACCTATTTCTTGGAAACTGAATTGTGTCCTCACTTTAAATATCAAACAGATATATTTCTATTTAAGTTAGACTGTCATGCGTACAAAAAATTTATATGTGGAAGTACAGCAAATCCCAAAACAATCCAAACTGTCTTCCAAGGCCACTTGATAAGAAAATACTACCCCAGACTGCTCCCTAAAGATTTTTGCAGCAGGAAAATCTGACCTTTATTTTGTAACAGCCTCTCAGTAGAATCTGATGTTGTCGGCGCTTTAAATAGTTTCAATAAATGTCATGGCATAAGCTTATTTTAGATATAAATATTTTGTTAATTTAGAACCACACAATACACCCTGCAAGTATAAGCCGTTATTGCTACAAAACTAAAATTAAGACGAATGTAAAAAGAATGACTGAGAGAGGATTAAGGTCATTAAAAAGCACTAATCCTCCAAAATAGGCTTGTTCACATACAGTGGCAAAGAGCATGTGGCTTTTAGAATGCTTTTTCTATATTCACATTAGGGAATTGGCAACTAGGGATGCTAATATTAAACATTTTCAGCAAAATTTATTACATAATGAAATGAGGCTAAACTACCAGCATTTTCAAAGCAACTTCTGTAGTAATGTTCAACCTGGATAAACTGTGTGTTAGCTTGTGTGAGTAAATGCAGTTGTGCACCTGTGTCTGTCTATATGTGAGAAAGAAGGTTGTTAATAAAAGAAACTTGGCTTGCTATCTCTCCTTCGAAGGATCATTTGCGTCATACTGTACTTAAGGTGCTTAATATATATGATATATACACACACAGACCCGCAAGTATGAAACTTCATCAATTATCAAGTAAGAGGTTGTAATTTTACGTTTAATTGATTTACACATGAAAATGATTCAAAATCAAAAATAGGGCCCCTCTTGTGCTGCAGTGACAGTGTTTCTAACTTGGAATGGGAGACCCAGGTTCAAATCTCATCTGCTCCAAATTGATTAGAAAAATAAGTTAAATTTAAAAAAACATAAATAGGAGGGGACCTCTTGTGGCATCCCTACCCCTGAACAGACAGACACAAGTTCAAGTCCCAACTGCTCCAGAGTTGAGTCATAACCTCTCTGAACAGGTTGATTAAGCAAATGGGTTGAATAAAAACATTTTAAAAATAGTCTAAATAGGTTGTCCAAGCACATCAAACTAAATTAATTTATAACATTTTCCAGGAGACCATTTGTAAGCCCACAAGTGGACTGCTACCAGATCAAATAATTACCAGGTAATGGCAGTCTTAAAGGGTTGGGTTGGCTTGGTTATACAAGCGTCCTTTCAGAATCATGTACAAGGAATCTCTATTGTCCTGCATTCGAATATCTGAATTTCTGACTTTCTGGCAAGACTGAAAGGTCCCGAAGCTTGGCTAAACTATGTTATCCGTCATTTGATTATCCGGAACTCAATTAACAGGACGAAATACTCTCTGCCCACGTCCTTCGGATAATCAAGGTTCCTCTGTATAACACAGTTTTATACAACCATGTGAAACAACATTTACTCACAACATTTAATGTAGTAAAACCATAGCAAGGCATTCCAAACAAGCACTATTAGACAAAATTTAGCAGTGAACTGCAGACGGATACGGTGACTGGCCAAAAAATTTATCAAGCATAGATTTCCAGGAACATCGCAAAACAAAAGGAGACAGAGATGCAGGTATTTAAGGTTGAAACATCCATGAATTACATCATAGCCAACGAAGGCATACTTACTGTTGGAGGTGATCTAACCAACTTGATGACGCCACACAATATTAGGTGGTGATATTAGGAGAATAGTTTTGGATTTTAAAGGGGACAGATTTGTTACCACATCTCCCAATAGACTCGGCAACAATGTCTAACTGGCTAATGTATTTATTTTCTAATCAACCTGTTCAAAGATATTATTAAACAGCTCTGAATATCTCTGGGCCAGGGGCCCCTGGCCCAGAGATATTACCACTACCATTGTGCCACAAAAGCCCTATATTTTACATTTTTATTGGATTCAAATTTTACTATTTGTCGTGATGTGACTTTTAACTCACATCCAGAATGAGTAGGATTTTGGATTATGAAACCAGTGACATTACTCCTATGTCACAGCCTCCCTTCTAATTGGTTAAGGTAACTTGTACCTAACTAGTGCCATGCAATAAATGATATTTTGTGAAGGAAAGAGCCTCTTCCTATTCAGAGTCATTAGTGGTTCCTCCAGTACCAAAGTAAACCAAATGGACCCCTAGACCAATGAAAGGAAGAGGAGCATCCTTTTACCCAGAAACACCAAACAGCGATCAGCAGTGAGCATTGCTGTTTGGCACCAAGAGGTACAATTGTCAAAAATCCAACGCTCCGAGATGAAATTTTCCAAAAGAACCAAGTGAGTTTACAGCTTTGAAAACTTTACTGTTTTAAGAACAACTCACACAGACTGTTAGCAGCTCCAAGAGCTTAAACAAACTAGCAGTAGCAGGAACTCATGAAAAGACCAACAATGGTACAAAGTTTTCAATACTGAAGCTGTTAGTTGCATTTCTATTAAAAAATATGGGGTAAACATCTCAACATTGTTCTTTTCACCTTGACTGTTTTAGTTAAATTTTTGAAATTGCATCCAAAAACTGAATTTCTTCATCATCATCTCTATTTCAAAGGCTCCATTTCTTCCTGTCTAATCCTATGGGCCCAAGTTCTAGCCATGATAGTCAGTGAGCAATCCAGGATGTTCCTCTTGTAACCTTGCAGCTTCTTTTATCTCCAATGGACGTGCCACTTCCCTTGGTGAAAACAATGTTCTTCAACCTGCCAGTTTCTTGCCTAAAATAAAGTCAGTTCCTTCAAGAGGAATTTGTTTCAATACCCACAGTACAAACTTCTCTTTTATCCAATCACTCTTTAAAGTCTGTATAATGAGACTGGTTTGCAAATTCCATGCATACCTCCAATGAATATTTTCTCCATCACTAAGCCTTTGGATCACAAATAGAATTGTAACTGTCTAACATAGCTAAATTTTCCTTTTGCTTCGGCTAAATTTCACCTATACCAACTACAAATTTAGAAAGTTTGGCTTGAGAGAAGGTCAAGCAGCAGAGACAGATTGGAAAAATAGTATAATGCAACACTGAGGAAGGATCTATATTGTATCCACAGTAAAAGGTGTGAGAAACACTGCCTTGCAATTAAATTATAAGGCCACCTGTTTAAAATTGGCCCACACAGAAACAACTGTCCTAGCGAAATGGGTTTCTGATATCAAGAGTCCTGCTTTCGCCAACTGGCAACAATTTTAGAGATAGACTCTAATAACCAGTGAGACCAGTGAACAAGTGACAGGAATGCCCAAATTCCTAGTTCATTGAATGCACAACTGAAAAACAACAATTTACAGCACATTCCGTTACCCAGCAACCTTTTTTTGCTTCATGACCATGTCATTCTCATAAGACAAAAACAGTAAAGGAACAAAAATACATGGTCTGCTAACCAACAGGTCATGCTTCACTTTTTGGTAGATGTGTGCAAAGGAGTAAATAAGTGTGAAAAACTTATTCATTCAACATCCCTTTAACATAACTCGACATTGCTCTCTGAGTTCTGCGCAGCAGGTGCCCAAAATATTCAAGCTTCATAGAGTCACAGAGATGTACAGCATGGAAACAGACCCTTCGGTCCAACCCATCCATGCCGACCAGATATCCCAACCTAATCGAGTCTCACTTGCCAACACCCAGCCCATGTCCCTATAATCCTTCCTGTTCATATACCCATCCAGAGGCCTTTTAAATGTTGCAATTGTGCTAGCCTCCACCACTTCCTCTGGCCCCTTAGGTCTCATTTATACCTTTCCCCTCTCACCCTAAACCTATGCCGTCCAGCTTTGGACTCCCCATTCCAGGGAAAAGGCTTTGTCTATTCACCCTATCCATGTTCCTCATGATTTTATAAGGTCACCCCTCAGCCTCTGATGCTCCAGGGAAAACAGCCCTCACCTATTCAACCTCTCCCTATAGCTCAAATCCTCCAACCCTAGCAACATCCTTGTAGATATTCTCTGAACCCTTTCAAGTTTCACAACACCCTTTCAATAGGAAGGGGACTAGAATTGCACGCAATATTTCAAAAGTGGCCTAACCAATATCCTGTACAGTCACAACATGACCTCCCAACTCCTGTACTCAATACTCTGACCAATAAAATAAAGTATACCAAACGCCTTCTTCACTGTCCTATCTACCTGTGAGTCTACTTTCAAGAGGCTATGAATCTGCACTCCAAGGTCTCTTTGTTCAGTAACCCCCCCTTAGGACCTTACCATTAAGTGTATAAGTCCTGCTAAGATTTGCTTCCCCAAAATGCAGCACCTTACACTTATGTAAATTAAACTCCATCTGCCACTCCTCAGCCCATTACCTACCTAATCAAGATCTCGTTGTAATCTGTCATAAACATATAGATAGTAAATAGCTAAGGCCACAGTACAAATTCCTGTCGCACTCCAGTTACATTCTGCTACTTAAAAATGTCTCATTTTACCCAACCATCCGTCTGTTAACTAATCTTCTGCCATGCTGACATCACAACTTTAAGGTTTAACTTGCACATTGACTTTTTGTCCAGCACCTTATCAACTGCCTTTTGAAAAGTAAAATTTGCTACATACTGGATTTTTTTTTAATCCATCAAACTGGTTATACCCTCAAAGACATGTTTTTACTTTTATAAATTATGTCTCCCACTTACCGAAGAGATTAGGTAAAAATTAAATACAAGTGCAGGCTTCCACGTCACCTTCAAAAGCAAGTGGATTGGGCACAAGCACACAAAGGTAATTGCTCTCTTGGCTAAATCAAGCAAAATGAATTTTCCAGGTCAGTAACTTCATTCTAGTCGTAACCAATGGATGCATTAAGCTTACTTATATCCAAGTTTAGGTTCACAGCAGGGGCCTAAAATGTTCAAACAGATCAAAGTTTCAGATATTTTCTAAGCAAACTACTGAGAAATGTCAGTATATACCCCTAGAGCAAATGTGACTTGAACCTAGGCCTCCAGGCTCAGAGATAGGGATACTACCACTGTACCAGAAGATCCCATTGTTAAAAGTTAATCTGCAGTAATTCCCCTGAGCTTGATATGGTTTGAAAACACAACCTTCTGATCTGGAGACAGGTCCACCAAGATCAAATTCAATGCCCCTAAAATGAGATATAATATTATCCCTAAAAATTTCCTCTGCAGGGAGATGGAGAGTTGGTACAGACATTATAGGAATTGAAATAGAACTAATCTTTCTGTCATGAAGGCACCAGAAAGCTAACTACATAATTTAACTGAAAGGCCTCAGTGAAGGCTTCAGATACAAACTATCTAAACCAAGAGTCAATACAATAATTCAGTTTTGCAGGTCTGGAATTTCTAGGCTGCAGTTTTTTTTTCCTGATGGTCAATTACAAAAGTGAAATGCAGTTAAGCCCCCTCATTAAGCTGGATCAAGGCACTAAGAAATATGCACAGGCAGAATTTGTTTCCTCTTTGAAAACATACAATGTCTCCTCAGGGACAGACCCTCATCTGTGCATAAAGGTACTGCTGGAGTTTAACAGCTTACCAAACACGACATTGGCAAGCTTCTCCACTTTCCTCACTTTCAGATGGTCTAATTCTGACTCCTCTGTTCTCCTTCTGGATTTTGTCCTCCATCTCCAGTGATGGGCTTTCAATTGGCATACATGGTAGGCTCACAGAATCCCACAACTATTTAAATCACCATCATCTGTCCTGCAAAGGCTGTTTCCATTTTATCTCAACTACAAAACCATTTTGTCGTGAAGACCTTGAGTACCCAATCAGTTGTAGTTGATTGGATCTATAAATAGGTTGCCTTCCTTTTCCACCTTGTACAGCAACCCCCTTCCTCTGCTTCTTACACATCTTGGACTAATATCCCAAGTCCTCAACATTAAACACAACCAGGAGAAAGTGAGGACTGCAGATGCTGTAGAGTCAGAGTCTAAAACTGTGGAGCCAGAAAAGCACAACAGGTCAAGTAGCATCTGTGAAGCAGAAAGTCAATGTTTCAGGCATAAATCCTTCGTCAGGGCTTCCTGACGGAGGGCTTATACCCGAAACATTGACTCTCCTGCTCCTCAGATGCTGCCCGACCTGCTGTGCTTTTCCAGCTCCACACTATCCCACACAACCAGCCTTCACATATCATCTTCTGTAACCTATCAAAATATTGTTGCGCAACCAAAAGATATTTTCCCCACACATTTAGTCATTCACAGAATGTGAATGGGGTTGATAAAGCCATTATTTATTGAGAAAATGGTGGTGAAACACCTTCACAAATTACTGCAGTACATTTCGTCCAACATTTTTCATTGTGCTATTAAGTAAAGCAAGGACCCCCAGGACTTTGACCTAGCAATAAAGGAATGACAATATATATTTCCACAGCTGGTTGGTGTGTTACTTGAAGAGGATCTTAAAGATGCCAGGGATCATCTGTTTGTTCTTCTAAGTGGCAAAGGTCACTAATTTGAGAGTCATTGTTGAAGAAACTTTCAAGTGTTACTGCAGTGCACCCAGTAAATAAAATGAACTACAACTATTCTGTGCCAAAGGTAAAAATGAATGAATTATACAGAACAGAGGAAGCCCTTTGGCCCATTGAATCTCAATGAACAAAACTGTACTAAATCCAGTCGTCCCACTTTCCAGTACTTGGCCTATAGACTTGAATACAACTTTTTTTTTAAAATACTGTTGAGGTTTCCCATCTCAGCTACCAGCCCAGGCAGTGCATTCAAGACCCCAAACATCCTCTGGGTGTAAAGGTTTTTCTTTAAATCCCCTCTAAACCTCTGCCTTTTATCTTAAAATTATTACCCTTGTCACTGACTGCTCTTAAGACAACAACCTAAGCTTATCCAGCCTCTCTTCATAGCTAAACTGCTTTCATCCCAGGCAATTTCCTGGTGAATGTCCTTTGCGGCCCGTCCAGTGCAATCATATCCTTCCTGACAGAACTGCATACAGTACTCAAGCTGTGGCCTAACTAAAGTTCTGTACAGTTCCAACAGAACCTCCCTTGAGGTTGTAGTGAGCTGCCTTCTTGATGCAAACAACAGGGGTCACAGTACTGATCCTGAGAAATACCACTGGTCACAGATCTCCAGTCAGAAAAACACCCTTCCACTGCTAATTTTTGTCTTCTACGACCAATCCAGTTCTGTATCCATTTTCTGAGCTCACTGTGGATCCATGTGACACATGTGACTTCAACTTCTGTACCAGTTTGCAATGAGGGATCTTGTCAAGGGCCTTGCTAAAGCCCTTGTAGACATCACCCACCACCTCATAAATCATCTTTGTCATTTCCTCAAAAAACTCAATCAAGTTTGTCAGACACTACCTCCCCCACACACAGCCATGCTGCCTATCACTAAGAAGTCTACATTTTTCCAATATAAGTCAATGATATCCCTAAGAATCTTCTCCAATAATTTCTCTACCACTGATGTGAAGCTTACCATCCTGTAATTTCCTGGATTATCCATGTTACCCTTCTTAAACAAAGGAACAACATTGACTATTCTCCAGTCCACTGGGAGCTCTCCTGTGACTAAATAAGATACAAAGATTTTGTACAAAGCCCCAGCAATTTCCACCCTAACTTCCCTCAGTATCTTGGGATAGATCCCATCAGATCCTGGGGATTTGTCTACCTTAATACTTTTCAAAACACCCAACACCTTTTTTTCATATCCACATGTCCTGGAGTATCAACATACCCCTCTCCAGACTCACCATCCACCATGTCCTTCTCCTTTGTGAATACCAATGCACAGAACGGTATTCGGTAAGGACCTCACCCACTTCTTCTGGGTCCAAGTTAAATGCCCTCCCTTGTCCTTGAGTGGACCTATCCTTTCCCAAGTTACCTCTTGCTCCTTATATATTTCAAATGCCTTGGGATTTTCCTTAATTCTGATTGCCAAGGATTTTGTGGCAGCATTTAACCCTTTTAGCTCTTTGCTTAACCTCTTTCCTGCTTTCTTTATATTTTTTGAGGGGTCTGTCTGTCCTCAGTTTCCTAAATCTTATATATGCTTCCTTTTTCTTTTTGACTAAGCTCACCATTTCTTTTACCATCCAAGGTTCCTGAACCTTGCCATCCTCATTCCTCATTGCCACAGGAACATGCTGGACCTGAACTCTTGTCAATTGGCCTATAAAATTCCCAAATGGTAAATGTGGATCTACCCTCAAAGAACCAAACTAATTCCTGCCTAATATTGTCATAGTTAGCCTTACCCAGTTTAATACTTTCAGCCAAGAACTACACTTATCCTTATCCATAAGTAACTTAAAACTTACAAAATTAAGGTCACTGTTCCCAAATGCTCCCCCACTGAAACCTCAATCGCCTGGCAGGGCTCACTCTCCAATACCATGTCACATTGGTCCCTTCCCTATTTTGACTAATTTACATATTGATTCAAAAAAACCATCCTGGATACACCTAACAATTTCTGCTCCCGTCCAAGCCCCTGGCACTAAGGGAGTCCCAGTCAACTAAGGAAGTTAAAATTACCCACAACAACCCCTCTGTTTTTACATTTTTCCATAGATATTTTTATTCATTCACAGGATGTGGAGATCAGTGGCCAGGCCAGCATTTATTATCCACACCGATTTATTTTTTTCTTATTAATTCATGGAAAGAGGGTATTGCTGGCTAGGCCAGCATTTATGATCCATCTTTAATTGCCTAGAGGGCAATTAAGTGTCAACCACATATCGCTGAGGGCCTGGAGTCATGTGTACTCCAGACCAGGTAAGGATGGCAGCTTCCGTCGCTGAATTCATTTAGTGAATGTGATAATTGATAATGGTTTCATGGTCATCATAACCCTCATATTAAAACAATATACCACAGACTGCCATTCCTGCAGTGTTCAGTAATCCCTCCCAGTCTGTTCTTTCCTCCTAATCTTACTGTTCTTAGTCTCAGACTCCTCCTCAGTCATTTTACTTGCTGACCTACTGCTCTGATTCCTGACCCCCTCCCACGCTGGTTTAAACCCTCCTGAGTGGCACTAGCAAACCTCCCTGTCAGGGTATTTGCATCCCTTCCATTTAGGTACAACCTGCCCTTCTTGTATCGGTTCCATCTGCTCACGAAGACGTTCTAATAATCCACATACCTCCTACACTAGCTCTTTAGCCACATATTTAATTGTACTATCTTCGCATTCCTAGCCTCATTGGCACAACACACAGGAAGTAAACCTGAGATTATAACCAGAGAGGTCCACTTTTCAACTTCCCACCTAATTCCCTAAACTTCCTTTGCAGGACCTCATCACATTTTCTCCTATGTCGTTAGTATCAACATGTACCACAAAATCTGGCTGCTCACCCTGCCTTTCGAGGACGTCCACACCCACCCAGAGGCTTCCAGGGAGGCAAGACACCATCCTCGAGCCTCTGGGCAGCCACAGAAATGCCAATCTATGCCCCTGACTACTGAGTTCCCTATTACCTCTGCTCTACAGCACTTTGACCCTCCCTGTTATAAAACAGAGCTAGCTGTGGTACCACTGCTCTGGCCGCTGCTGTCGCCATCCTGTGATTAGGTCATCCCCCAACAGTGTCCAAAACAGTATGCTTGAATAGCCACAGAGAACTCCTGTCTGCCTCTCCTCACGGTCCTCCGTCTTTCTGTCTGAACCTTGGGTGTGACCACATCCCTGAAACTCCTGCCAATGACGCTTTCTGCCTCCTACATGCTTTTAAGTTTGTCCAATGGCAGCTCCAACATATCCATGCAATCTGATAGAAACTGTAATTGGACACACTTCAAACAGATGGAATTGTCAGCGATGTTGAAACTGTCTCTGATTTCCCACATTCCAGAGAAGAAGCATACGATCCCGCTGACTGCCATTTTTACCCTCGAGCGGCTGGTTATTAAAAATAAATTTCTATTAAATTAATTTACAACTAACTAAATGGTCCCAAGTGTTGGATTCTCACTAAAAAATATTAAATGCACTTTTCTGTGAGCAAAGTTCTAGGTACTCTTCTAAATTCCAGTACTATACTAGCCCATCATTAGTTGAAATCACACTACTCCAAACCTTACAGTATGAAAAGATTCATGGAAATTAAAGATAAGAAATTACTTGACTACTACTTAACAATCAGAAAGCCCTTCTGTCCAAGCCGTCACTTTTGAACTTGTGATGTGACCAAGTGTAGCTCCCTCGATACTCCCTATGAAATGGATCAGGGTAAGGCTGCTACTTGCCCTGTGCTCCAGTTGCCATCTCCTCCCTCCAACCTCTCTGGTTCGAGTCACTGGCTATTGATCAAGGTAAGAGTGGTGCTGGAAATGCACAGCAGGTCAGACAGCATCCAAGGAACAGGAAAATCGACATTAAGGGCAGGAGCCCTTCATCAGGAATGAGGCTAGAAGCCTCAGGGGTGGCGAGATAAATGGGAGGGGGTGGGGCTGAGGAAGAAGGTAGCTGGGAGTGCAATTGGTGGATGGATGAAGGTGATAGGTCAGAGAGAAGGGTGGAGCGGCTAGGTGGAGAGGAAGATTGACAGTTGGGACAGGTCATGAGGATGGTGCAGAGGTGGAAGTTTGGAACTGGGGTAAGGTGGGGGAGGGGAAATGAGGAAATTGGTGAAGTCCACATTGATGTCCTGGAGTTGAAGAGTTCTGAGGCTGACGTGGGGTTGAATCAAGGTAAGGCTGCTACTCAAAACTAGTAATCATGGTGACTTCAGCAACTTTTCCTGGAATTGTCTTCATTCGCTTCTCATCCTTAGTCAATAATGCAACACCATTGCCTCTTGTACACTCTCTCCTGTCCGAAATCTTATACACCGAATATTGAGCTCCCGGTCCTCCCCTTCTTCAACCACGTCTCTGAGGTCGCAACAACATCGCAATTCAACATGTCAATCAATGCCCCTAACTCAGCTATCTTCCCTATTATATTCTTCGCATTAAAGTAGAGGCAACCCAGCATTACCTTATTCCCTTGAAACTCAACATGACTGAACTCCTTCTGCCTTGATTCCTTTCCTAAAGTACGCTGTGTCTCCATTGTACTAACATTGCTTCCTCTCCCCCAGGTGGTGTTGAACTTGACAACTATTATAGGTGCACTGCAGCAAGATAGTGAGGTATATTCTATCTGCAAAATGGTGCCTTATTGACAGTGGAAAGATTTTGAAAATTCATGAGGCGAATCACTTGTCAGTATTCAGCACCAAGTTATGACCTGCTCCTGTGGCCACAGACATTTATTGTTCTGGTCCAGTTAAACTTCTGGTGAATGATCATTCTTTCCAGATGATGGAGTTTCGACAATGGTAACACCACCGAATTAGAAGGAAACTGGCTAAACTCTCTCTTGTTGGAGATAGTCATTTCCAGGCACTTGAATGGTACAAATCTTTCTATTTATCATCCATATCTTGTTACATTTGGCCATGAACTGTTTCATTATCTGAGAAACTGAGAATGGAACTAATTACTTTACAATTATCAGTGAACATCTCAAATTTTAAAGGGCTGAAAAGCATTAATGGTGCAGTTCAAGGTGATTGGGCTCAGGACACTGCTGGGAGGAAACCTCCCACAGCAATGACCTGGAGCTAATGTGATTAACCTACATCGACAACCAAATTTCTTTGTGACTCCAATCAGTGAGAGCTTTCCCAATTGCCATTATCTTCAATTAAACTAGGAATCTTTGGTGCAAACTCTGTTAAATGCTGCCTTCATACCAAAGTCAGCCACTCGCACCTTAACTCTGGAAATCAAGTTCTTTCGTCCATGTTGGAGCAAAGGCAGTAATGAGGTCTGCAGCTGAGTGTTTCTGGCAAAATTTCAATTGAACATCAGTGACCAGGTCATCAGTGAGCAAATGTGACACATTGGCACTGTCACTGATGCATCAGTAAATGGTCAGACTGGATTTTTCCTTTTTATGTACACAGAATATACCTGGGTAATGTTTTATCCAACAATGAGAGGCCAGTGTTGTGGCCATATAGAACAGCTTGCTTAGAAGCCCAACCAGTTCTGAAGCATCAGCCATCAACACGACTGAGGCAAGGGTCGGCAGTCTCTACAGTAGACTTCAATATAGAATTAGCTAATTTCTAAGAACTACATCTTAGGCCCAATCATCTTCAGCTGCTTCACCAATGATCTTTCCTCTATCATACGGTCGGAATTGAGGATGTTCACCGATGACTGCACAATGTTCAGCACCATTCGTGATGGCAATGACCATCTCCAATAAGAGACAATCTAACCACTGCCCCAGACAATCAATGGTATTACCATCATTGAAACTGCCACTATCAACATTCTTGGGGTTACCATTAACCAGAAAAGCAACTGGACTCGCCACATAAACACAGTAGCGACATGAGCAGGTCAGAGGTTAGGAAAACTGTGGCGAGGAACTTACCTCCTGACTCCCCAATGCCTGACCACCATCTATAAGGCACAGGTCAGGAGTGTGATGGAATACATCCCACTTGCCTGGATGGGTGCAGCTACAACAACACTCAAGAAGATTGACAGAGCAGCCCGCTTGATTGGCACCACATTCATAAACATTCACTCCCTTTACCACCGACACTCAGTTGCAGCAATGTGTACTATCTACAAGATGCACGACAAAGATCCACAGACTGCTCCTTCCAAACCCTGGACCAGTTCTGTTTTTAAGGACAAGGGCAGCACATGGAACACTATCATCTGCAATACCCCTCCAAGCCATTCACCATCCTGACTTGGAAATATATCACTGTTCTTTCAGCGTCTCTGGGTCAAAATCCTGGAATTCCCTCCCTACGATCAATAGTGGTCAACATACAACACATGAACTGCAGTGGTTGAAGAAGGCAGCTCACCACCACCTTCTCAAGGGTAACCAGGAGCAGGCAATACTGCTGGCCAGGCAGCAACATCCACGTCCCACGAGTGATTTTTTTTTAAAAAATGCTTGGAAGCTCGGAAACAGGCTTCAATGGATCATCAACTGGGTTTTTCTTGCTCAAGTTGGTTGCAATTTTGTCATTTGCTTGTCATTTGCTCGTTTTTTGTGCTGTATCATCATTGAATTTCCAAGTACATTATATCCTCACCGATTCCACCACCATCTATATCTGAATGTGTCAGGTCTTTTGCTGTAACTTCACAAAACTCCTGGAATATTCTTGCACACACTGTACTGAACCAGGACTGGTCACCTTTATGCTAATGGTACGATGAAGGATTTACTACTTGATAAAACTACAGATTATAGTGGAAACAGCTCTGGGGCCACCGATGGCCCTCAGCACTTCATGTATACCTAGTCTTGAGCTGCTACATATGTTCTCAATTTATTTCAGTAAGCATCGTGGGCATGGCACATAAAACACAATGAAGAATATCTTGAGTACTAAAACAGGACTTCACCACAAGTAATGTCATAGAGATGTACAGCACGGAAACAGACCCTTCAGTCCAACCCGTCCATGCCGACCAGATATCCCAACCCAATCTAGTCCCACCTGCCAGCATTCAGCCCACATCCCTTGTCTAATCTTTTTTTTTGAGGAGAAAGTGAGGTCTGCAGATGCTGGAGATCAGAGATGGAAATGTGTTGCTGGAAAAGCGCAGCAGGTCAGGCAGCATCTAGGGAACAGGAGAATCGACGTTTCGGGCATTAGCCCTTCTTCAGGAATGAGGAAAG
>NC_057726.1:41642667-41662667 GCF_004010195.1 Chiloscyllium plagiosum
ATATCCTCCGAAGAGGCAGGCATAGCTTGGGCCTATGCGGGTGCCCATGGCTACTCCTTTTGTTTGGAGGAAGTGGGAGGATTGGAAAGAGAAGTTGTTCAGGGTGAGGACCAGTTCAGTCAGTCGAAGGAGGGTGTCTGTGGAAGGGTACTGGTCGGTACGGCGGGAAAGAAAGAAGCGGAGGGCTTTGAGTCCTTCGTGATGGGGGATGGAGGTGTACAGGGACTGGATGTTTCCTTAATTGGCCTGGACTTACCTCTGGAGTTTTTTTTGTGACTGTCCCAGAAGATTTTATCATGGGTAAGATATCTACACAGGAAAGTTGGATTGACCAATTGGTCTTTACCTGTGTAAATTTCCTTTGTAGATACAGAACAACAATCAGATTTGTAGTACTGTAAGTTCCAAACCTTCACTACAGGTTTTTTCTAAGTACAACTAGCTGTCAGAAGTAAAATCAAGTGTCCAATCACAGCAGGACTCCACCTTTACCATTCACTACTGTAGTTAATGTTTATGATCAACATATGTTTCGCTGATATAATGTCAATGCTGTATGTAGACTTCTGTAAAAACAAAATGTATTTCATGAAAAATTAAGATGTTTAATAAAATTTAAGTATTCATTTTCGCCACATTATAAAAGTCGCTAACAGGCACATGAATCTGGGACTGGAAACAGCTGCTCTGACTGAAGTGATATGTATTATAGCCATGTAGCTGCTTCATCTCATACTTGAAATAAACAAGCATCTGTTTCCCTTTCAAATATAAAGATACTAGTGTTTTCCTACATTTACCTATTAAAATCCATTGCAAGTGAAAACTAATGTTGAAGAACATGTTCCTTTGTGTATAATTCACAAATTAAATTGGAAACATCTGTTTGCCAATTCATGCAGCAATTCTTTAAATCCTTAAGGGTGAAAAGCTTCAATCAGCACTCAACTGTTTGTAGATTCATTGTGCAAAGACATCTACACAAGGCTATTATTGTATTGCATTATTATTAGTTTTGCTCAGAAAATTTAGATTGTTGTTCCAAGTAAAACAGGCAACGTTAATTTCCTTTTTCATTTACATCTAGGTATGGTAGTACCTATTCAATCAATTCAGTGTTTTGCTTTACAACTTACACCAAGCACTAGTTACATACTGTCACACAAATTGCTCATTTTCATTTTCACTGGAGACGTTGTACCAATATAAATTTGCCCTTTTTGTCTCTGACACTATACCATCATTAACAAAGCATGTTGAATAACAGTGATTTTCAAACTTACTCCTTCAGATTACAGGTTCTACACCAATCTAAAGCTGATACACCTTCCATGTAAACTAGCAAGCAAATCAATGATACTATAAATGTCCCACTGTGCAACGTGCTTACTATAGATTCATTGGCAATTAAGTTCCACTCTTCATACATTTCAACTACAGGTAATAAAAAGCTGCATGTGGCAAACTGCCTTAAACTAAAAAAAGTTCAACAGACAGCCCTACTTCTTCATTACTTCTCCGATTAGAATTTGAAATATATTAAATTAATTTATTATTGCAGTCAAGTTTGGATTTAACTATGTGCATTTTTCAGTCAAGAATATGATCAAGTTTAAATCAAATTTCAGAATAAGTATAATCAATTTAATATTAAGAAGCCAATGAGCATGCAATAAATGAAGATGAATAGATACCTTAGAATCATTACAAGAAGTGGTCTTGCAAATGTTACCTGCACCGTAAGATATGATTAGCATTCAAAATTTGTCCCATATATTATTTTCTTCCCCACCAAATATTATGCACGATGAAAATGGTGCTGGCAATGCTAATTTACTTGTAATTTTGAGACAACAGTATATTTACAGTGTAAACCAATGGTCAGGATACACTATGTATTCATTATGCATGAACAGCCACACTGGAGGTTAAACAGATATGATAAAATCAATGGCAGATTATCACTCAATTAATCTGCAATGATCACTAGGCTATAACACCATATCGGAAATTCTCATTCAAAGTGGTAACATAAACCACAAATAGTTCGTAAATGTCATTTGAGCCTCAAAACTAAATTACATCCTCAAATGTAGTCGTTTTTGAGAAATTTGTTTGGCTTTTTTTTCCCAAGTCCTTGCTTTGCTGGCAATAAATGTTGTGGCAGTTGCTGTTGACCAGATGTATTCCATGTTGTGGATCTATGATGAAGGTCACTCTAAAAATTAACAACTGTGGACAGAATTATATCAAGTGAAGTGTGTAATAATTCACAAATATGCAATGGGAAATAATGGCATAAGACTGTGTTACAGGAATAACATTTTTAAAACCTAAAGTCATTCAATTCAATTTTATCTAAATAGGTGCTGATTCTTGGATTGCTTTGGTTTAACTCAATCGTTTCCGCTTAGATTCTTAAATGAATTCAAATTATATCAGCAAATATTCTCTGCCATGCCATTTCTTTTTTTGGTTGACATGGTAAAGTGTCACAGCGGATTTTGCAAATGTTCCATTCTTTATTTGCAAGAACATGCAGCACACAAGTGAATGAATCCCGGTTTTATTTTCACTCCATAGTCACTAATATGTTCCGCTTGAATTTTGTAGCCTGGAAGTTAGAAAGGGCATCACAACTAAACTAGTGGAAACTTCCAAATCAAAATTCCTGTTTGCTAACATTTACATTTTGAGATGTAAGCAAATAAATAGAAACAAGAATTTAAATTGTACATGTGGCTAACAATGACAAAAGTCCTGCATTGTGATCAAAGATCACAATGTGTTTCTCTCCACAGATGCAGTCTGACTGTTGAATTTTCCAGCATTTTAATTTTATTTTTGGATTTCCACCATCGAGTATTTCTGCTTTTGTGTAAGCTTGTACATTCCTGCCTTAAATGAAGTTAGCAGAAATCCAATAAAATGTAGCAGGAATTTCAAAAATTAAAACATTAAAACTGGGAAAAAAATATAAAAGCACATTGAAATCCATTGCATTATCACAATTTGATAGATAAGAGAGTTAAAAATCTGAAATTAAGTCAAGATTTTTCTTCTATCTCAAATTTTCCAACCATCCTATTATTTCTTTTAGATGCATAAAATGATTAAAAGATAGTCTGGCTAGTTCATGAAATAATTTCAAACACAGAAACTCCTGTTAATCAATACTAGTATGATCAGTAATGCCGCGGAAATACACAGAATATAACGATACTTCTGTAATATCATCCACTGTTTTTCAGCTCATTGCCATGCAATGCTAGTTGCTGACTTTTTTATGTCTTTTATTATTAATGCAATCTTTTAATTAAATCTGTTTAAATGAGCCAACATATTTAACAGTACTCAAAACAATGTGAAATATTCTAAAGTGAGATACGATTTAGTGTATACAAATATAGGATAAAATGGTAAGCAACTCTTTCTTCAGCAATGTAAAGTTTACAAAAAGGGATCTGTGAATTCTGGTTTGGAACAAGATATTCTGCACCAGTGAATGATTTGTTCCAGCAGCTGTAACATAATCTCTCCATTTTTATAACTGCACTTGGAGTTCCTAATTATTGGTCCACAAAGAAGGAAGGGTCCAGACTCTCTCAGGATTACTTTATACTCATGAGAGGTTTAGTCCAGCAATAACTCAGGAACATATAAAGAATACGTGGGGGTGGTTTGGGGGAGAATTATTTCCCAAAGGTCCTTTTTGTTCACAGCCTGCCACCTGGGCTATGTGATTTAAAAATACCAAAATGCAAGGAGGAAAAAACATTGCAAACAACATCATTAGTGACAACCACTGTACTTCACAACCAACACAAGTACCTAACCGGCATATATGCATTCATCGATAACAGCTTTCCAATGATGCTGAACAAATGTTTAACAATTGAGCGTGTGTGTTCATCAAACTTAAAATTCAAGACTTTGATCCAGATAGAAACTGGAGAGTAATAACATTAATACTTGGCCATAATGGAGGAAGTTATTTTAATCCAAGTTTCTAACTTTTGCTGCAGAAGACCCAATTCTGATATAGATCTAGAAACGTTTTCTCACAGTTTTGCAAAAGTTCCATTCTCAGTAGCACTTTTAAAATTTTATTGCAGGTTCTGGACGTGCATAAAGCATGAACACTTCATAAAACTGTGAAGAGATTGAGAGGGTAACAGTCGCATGTGGAATGGGGAGCTGTTAGAAAATTGTGAATCTTAAGCTGCTGACAATCGCATTTAAGGAACTCCGTTAAGTGCGTACATCACATTCTGAAAAATATAGGAAAATAAATATTATCTGAACACTAATGCATGGTAATAAGGGTTCACATATTTTGTAACTACATTTTACAAATCACTGAACTTATCTTCATCTTATCCTAGAACTAAGAGGTAAATCAAGTTCAATAATACATGCAATTTCTCCATTCCTGCCCTATCTCCTCATGCAGACAGCAATGTCTATTTTAAAATTTTTGTCGTCCAAGTAATTAGTTCAAACTTGTTGCAATGTCCTTCTAAACTGCAGTAAAGCTGCCTGAGGGCTACTCTAGGTGGCTTTATTAAACACTAGAAATCACTCATGGGAATAATAAGATGAGTGGCATCATCTCAATAGCCTTCCTTTCCACACATTCCATGGCTGTCCAACAGGACTGCCGCAGCCCACATACAGTGACAACAGGACCTGGCATATCAACAAAGTAGGAGAAAGTGAGGACTGCAGATGCTGGAGATCAGAGCTGAAAATGTATCGCTGGAAAAGCGCAGCAGGTCAGGCAGCATCCAAGGAGCAGGAGAATCAACGTTTCGGGAAGGGCTCATGCCAAAAACGTTGATTTTCATATCAACAAAGTAACAAGGACGAGAACTCCGGAATAGGCAACTTTAGGAATTCACTGGGGAAGACATGGTCAGGGATAAGATGGGATATAATTGAGATGGGTGGCACAATAGCTCTGTGGTTAGCACTGCTGCCTTACAGGGACCAGAGTTCGATTCCAGCCTTGGGTGACTGCCTGTGTGAAGTTTGCACATTCTCCCAAAGTCTACGTGGGATTCTGTTGGATGCTCCAGTTTCCTTGCACAGTCCAAAGATGTGCAGGTTATATGGATTCTCTATCCTAATTTGCCCTGTAGTGTGCGGGGATGTGCGGGGTTTTGGAGATAGGATAGGGGGGCTAGGTCTGGGGGGCATGCTCTTTGGAGGGTCAGTGTGGACTCGATAGGCCCAACGGCTTCTTTCCACACTGAAGGGATTCTATGATTCTCTGTAATTGTATTAAGTTTGATACTTCAAAAAACTTAGCCACAAGATGGACTACAGTTGCAGAAAAGAAATCTTGTACCCCAGTCTATAACTAATATGTATTTATTTCAGCAAACTTTTAGGTAGATGACAAAAAGAAGTTACAACTTTCCCTGACGAAGGTATGTAAAATACTAAGGTGAGTCAAAGTACACTAGTCACACATAACCTCACATTAACAGCAGCATGGAAACAGTTTTCCTTGGGGTGAGCAATAATGCTAGCAATGCATCTTGAGAATGAATAAGAAAATACCAAAAATCTTATGCAGAGGAACAAGTATTAAAGCCTTTGCATTACAATATTTTCAAAATCAAATCTAGAGTAGAAACGGAAATGAACAAGCTTATCAAGTTATTCTCCTGAAGGACAGTGTCTTTTTTATTTTAGTGTCTACAGAATTATAGAATTTTATACTATGAAAGGAGGCCTTCGACAGTGTCTGTACCAGCTCCCGAAAGACCTCAACGGCTCTTCCCGTTCTCCAGCACTATCTCTGTCACGCTCTAAAGTCATCTGTTTCAAACATATTTCCAGCTCACTTTTGAAACTTATACAGTCATAGAGCTGTGCAGCATGGAAACAGACCAGTTGGTCCAACTTATACGTGCTGACCACATAGCCAAAATTAATCTCGTCCCATTTGCGAGAATTTGGCTCAAGTCCCTCGAAAACCTGTCAAGATGATTTTTAAATGTTATAATTGTGCCAGCCTCTACCACTTCCTCTGGCAGTTCATTCTATACACGCACCACCCTCTGTGCAAAAAGGTTGCCCCTTAGGTTCCTTTTATATCATTTTTCCTTTCACGTTAAACCTAAGCCCTCTAGTTTTCGACTCCCCTACCCTGGAAATAAAGATCCTGGCAATTCACTCTATTCCTGTCCCTTTTGATTTTGTAAACCACTACAAAAGGTTCCCCCCTCAACCTCCGACACTCCAAGGAAAATAGCCCCAGCCTCTCCCTAAAGCTCAAGACCTCTAACCCCGGTAACATCTTTGTAAATCTTTGTTACACCTTTTCAAGATTAACATCTTTCCTTTAGCAGAGAGACTTCCTATGGAATCCACCTCCACCACTCTCCCGAACAGCACATTCCCAATCCAAACAACTCTGAGAAAAGATATTTTCCTCATCTCACTCCCAGCTCTCTTAGTGACAATCTCAAAATTGTGACGCCTGGTTACTGACAAATCATTCATTCCTGGTATCATTCTAGAAAATCTCCTTTGCACTCTCTCCAGAACTTTAACACCCTTCCTTAAAGCATGTGCCCAGAACTGAACACAAAACTCTAAATGTGGTCTGACCAATGATTTGTAGAGGTACAGAGGCATTTCAGAATTGTGGACTGAAATAAGAAAAAACTGTTTTAAATTCAGTGTTTTGTAAGGATGGCTGCATGGTTTGAAAGCAAGTAACCTGATAACAATGTCAAATATTGTGTTTGTATAGCTGTTTGAACAAGCGGTAACTTAATTAGTTTCAGACAAATCAGAGACAATGGGTTTTGTGCACAGGTAGAGCTGGGCATTACCAAGTAGCTGATTGGTCTATGGACTAGTGACCAGTTACTGATGACAATTGATTTATTGTCATGTGTACCGAGATATAGTGAAAAGCTTTGTTTACAAGTAGCACAAGCAGATTATAGTAAGCAAGGATTTACAGATCAAAATGACACAGAGGCACACAGGTGACATTGCACAGGGCATGTGCTAGGTGAGGTCAATGTTAGCAAGATTAGCATTATTTGAGGCCAAAGAGTCCATCCATCTGTCTAATAATGGCCAGGAAGAAGCTGTTCCTGAACCTGCTGGGGCATGTGTTCAGGCTCCTGTATCTGACAAAAAGAGGTTGTAGGAAATCATTACCAGGATGCAATGGATCTTTGATGATGTTGGCAGCCTTTCCACGGCAGTGGGCCGTGTAAGTGGAGTCCAAGGATGGAAGATTAGCTCCATGGTGGTCTGGGTTGTGCACACCGTCTTCTGTAGTTTCTTAAGGTCCTGGGCAGAGCAGTTGCCATTTTATGCCATTATGCACCCAGACAGTATGCTCTTAATGGTACATCTGTCGAAATTGGTGAGGGTGCTTATGGACATGCCAAATTCCCTGAGCCGCCTGAGGAAGAAGAGGCGTTATTGTGCCTTCTTGACCATCTTTCCTGCATGGGAAGTCCAGGACAGGTTGTTGGTTATCATCACTCCAATGAACTTGACGCTCTCCTCCATTCCACTGATGTAGATGGGGGCATGTGTGCTCCTCCCTTCTTTCTGAAGTCAATGATCAGTTCTCTAGTTTTGCCGACATTGAGAGAGAGGTTGTTCCCATTGCCCCATAGCACCAAGCCCTCTAATCTCCCTTCTGTATTTTGTCATTGATAGTTATCTGTCCCACTACAGTAGCATCACCAGTGAACTTGTAAATGGTGTTTGTTCGGAATTTAGCAACAAAATGTCTGTACAGGACGGATAGCAGGACTGAGGATGCATCCTTGGAGGGGCTCCAGTGTTAAGTGTTATTGTGGAGGAGCTGCTGTTGTCTATCTTCACAGATCGCGGTCTGTGGGTCAGAAAGCTGAGGATCCAGTTGTAGAGGACACAGTCAAGACCAAAGTCACAGAGTTTTGAAATCAGTCGGAGGGGATAATGGTGTTGAAGGCGGAGCTGTAGTCAATGAGCAGGAGTCTAACGTAGGTGTCCTTGTTATCCAGATGTTTCAGGAATGAGCGCTGGGGTAGAGATATGGCATCCTCTGTGGACCTGTTACATCTGTAGGTAAATTGTAGAGGATCGAGGCCAGCCTCTCAAAGTATTTCATGATTCTGGAGGTCAGAGCCACAGGGCAGTAGTCATTAAGGTACATTGCATGTGCTTTCTTAGGTATGGGGATGATGGTGGCCTTCTTGAACCAGATGGGGATTTTCACTTATAGAAGGGAGTGGTTGAAGATTTCAGTGAATACCTCCACCAGCTGGTCCACACAGGATCTGATTGCATGGCTGGAGACTCAGTCTGGGTCCATCACTTTCCTTGGGTTGAGTCTCGGAAAGATCGATCTGACGTCAGCGGTGACCAAGGGAAGAGGTTTGTCCAGGGCTATCGAAGCAGGTGTCACCACCTCGCTGTATTCTGCTCATAGAAAGCATTGAGCATATCAGGGAGGGATGTGTCTTTGTCTGCTATCTTGCTGTGCTCTTACTCTGTATTGTGTAATCTATTTAAGCCTTGCCATATGCAGCAGGAGTCTGTTTGGTAGGTTTGGGCCTCTAACTTGGTCTGGTACTGTCTCTTAGCATCCCTGATGGCTTTACAGAGCTCATATCTGCATTTCCTGTATTGGTCTAGGTCATACAACTTGAATGCTGCATGTCAAGGGCCTTTTGGTTGCCAAGAATCATATGATTGGTTCTCAGGCAACTGAACAGCTTTGAGTTAGGAACCAGTTACAGAGAAGGGCTTTGATCTCCACCAGCGCAGGTGCAATCTTTCTGTTCTCTTTCATCACAACTCACTTTGAACTTGAAGACACCCAGCTAATCTTTCCTTCAGCACTTGCTGTAAGCTGTGACTTTTAATTTAAAAAACACATTTACAGGTGAACCAGCCACCCTGCATCGCTTGAAAACCAGTAGAAGAATTCGGAAAAGGGAAGCCAGGAACTGTCAGATCAGCAAGAACCAACTCAACTAAAATTTGTGGAAAAAGGCTTCAGAAATATCTTTCCAGTTTTCCCCCTCCATTCATGTGTTTTTTTCCCTGACTGTACATGTCTGTGAGATGGGAAGCTCTTAAGGGGATTAGAGTTTTGATCAGTTGTGTTACATGTCGACAGTTTGTAACCGTTTGCCTGTAGCTAGAATCCAATTACTTGGCATAAACAGTAATTCTTGATCAAAACAGAAACCTGGTCTGTGCTTTCCCATCTGTGTCCTCTTTGTTAAAATCTTTAACCTTTGTGGCAAATGTGGGAATAGCAGGGTAGATTTCTCACACCCTATTCCATTAAGTTGTGACATCCAAGTCACCATGCTTTTCCTAGCAGTTGTGATCCAAGTAACGATAACCTCATCCCTATTACAGAATTAGCGAGTTACATCCAAAACCTCAACCTGAGCTACAAATCTTCTTACATCTCAGAAATGTCTGCCAGACTACTCAGACCCCTTGGCATCATGGTAGTCCACAAACCCACCAACACACTAAAACAGCAGTTAATGAACTTGAAAGACCCTAGACAGACAATGAGCAAAACTAATGTCATTTACAAAATACCGTGCAAGGACTGTAACAAACACTACATTGGACAAACAGGCAAAAAAATTAGTCACCAGGACACATGAACACCAACTAGCCACAAAAAGACAAGACCCTCTCTCACTAATATCCTCATATACGGATAAGGAAGGACACCACTTCAACTGGGACAATACATCCATCCTAGGTCAAGCCAAACAAAGACATGCACGAGAATTCCGAGAAACGTGGCATTCCAACCAGAACTCTATCAACAAACACATCGAGTTAGACCCCCATCAACCACCCCCTGAGAAAAGGAACAGGAAGTAACTTCACCACAGGAAATAACATCACCACAGGAAATGACATCACTAACCCAATGAAACCCAAACATATAAATAAAAAGCAAGAATTTTCAGCACTGCTTCGCGTGAGGTCTACTGAAGATGTTACCAAGGAAGGTACCGAAACGTCTGGAAATTAACCTTTCAGCTCAGTGAGCAAACCTCCATCCCTATTACAGAATGTTAGTTTCTTTCTCCAAAGACTTTGCCCAATTTTGACTTAGAGAGGTTTTCTAGAAACGTTACTGGTATTGTCTCCTAATTGTTTAAAGCATAGTATATTGAAAATATGCTCATATTACTTTGTGCAAACATAATAATCTGAATGATGAAAAGGACAAAAGTAACACAAGGACTTTTTCTTTCAGCAGAATGAGGTTAAGTTCTGAAATGCAATGTCTGCGGAAGTGGGAGAAGCAGATTCAAAGTCTGCCTTTGAAAGGAAACTGGATAAACACCTCAAGAAAAACATTGTTAAGGTAACAACAAAAGGATGAGGGAAGAAATTAGCTAAACTGCTTGTAGAAAGTAAGCAGGGTCTCAATAGGCTAAATAGTCTCCTTCTATCCTGTAAGCATTCTATGATTCCATAAATGCTATAAATTTTTGATAACTCTTTGAAGTACATTTGGACAGTCAAATACCTCTGTGAATCAAATCCCATGAACATGCTAAGTCTGCATTCATGTGCATTAGCAATAATGGTGGGGCTACTCATTTTTACCAATATTCCCAAAATTCTTTCTAACTGTACTCAGGTTCACATTTTCTAATCCAAAAACTGAAGTTTTGCATTTATTTTGACTTTAAAGGTTCGCTTTACACCAAACTGCTAAAATCTCAATGTGCTTGTCTTGAAGCAAAGGAGATTGATGACCTGTTAGGGAAAAAAGGTAATTGGGCAGAATTCTGACAAGCAGCCAAACAGAAACCATTGAAAGAATCAATATCAACTATTCGGTATCCATTTAGAACATGTGGCACATAGGGATAGCGATAGGCCATTCAACCCGTTCAATGCAATCATGGCTGATCAAACATTTCAATGAATGCCTTCCAATTACACTATCCCCATAAGCATACATATCATTGGTAATCAGAAATAGATCAACCTCTACTTTAAACATACTTAAATACTGAGCTTCCACAACTCTGTGAGAGACAACTCCAAAGGTTCAAAACTTTCTCAATAAAAAAATATTCTCCTCATTTTGAACTTAAATGGTGCACACCCTTATTTTTAAATTGTGTCTGCTGCTTCTGACTCACCAACCTGGGCCAACATCTTGCATCTACCCCAGGTATCTCTTTTTGGAAGTTTCAATTAAATTACCTCTTCATCTTCAAAACTCTGGAGAATGCAAGTTCAGTTTGTCCAATCTGTCTTCATAGAACAGTCCCACCATCCTGGGAGTATGTTTGATGCACTCCAATAAGCAAAAATATCTTTCCTGAGATAAGAGGAGGCCAAAACTGTGCACAGTATTTCAGGTATAGGCTAATAAAGCTCCTATTCAAGTGAAGCAAGACTTTGCTAATCCTGTACTCAAATAATCTTGCAATTAAGACTAACATTCTATTTGCATTCCTAATAGCTTGCTGCACTTGCAAGTTAGCCTTCAGTGACTCATTGGCAATGACATCTTAGTCCCTTTGTACATCTATACTTTCAACCTCTCAAGTGGATAACCTCACATTTTTCCAAGGCCATGTTCTTGCTCATTCACTAAGCCTGAAGAAATCCTGCTGAAACTGCTTTCCATCTTCTTCACAACACACATTCCACTTAGTTTTATATCATCTGCAAATTTGGAAATATTACATTTTGTCCGCATCTGCAAATTATTGATATATATTGTGAACGGCTGAGGTGCAAGTACTGAAACTTGCGGTACTCCCCACTAGTCGCAGCCTGCCAATACAAGAATGACCCACTTATTCCTATTCTGCCTTCTGTCTGTTAGCCAATCATTAATTCATGCCAATACACCATCTTCTGTACTATGTGCTTCAATAGATGGGCTTGAATGAATTTATCAACAAATGCTTGTTGAACATGTCCTGTGAGGAAAACCAATGAAGGAGTATCACCTCAGCTCAAGGCCTTTACAGGAATCCGATCACTCAAGCAGTATATTCTTTGCAAATATAAACTACCTTGCTGAGGGGTAACTGCTTTCTGAGGTGGCTCTAATCCAACAAACTAGGCAGAAATGAACTATGCAATCTCCTGGATCCTAATGAATAGTCTAAGGGAAATGTCAGCATTGCACTTTTATTGCAACAAAAGCAGCAAAGGCTGCTCCACATGAATCATTAGTTTGAACTTCCATACTTCTCAGCCAAAGTATACAAGTGAGAGTATACATGCAAGAAGCAAGAACATGATCAAGCATGTGTTTGTCTTGCTGTTGTAAAGTTTCTGATACTTGGATTGAACTATAAGTGCAGCACAATATATCCTGGAAAAGACTAGCAGAATATTGGTGGTGCATTGCATGTTCCAAAACATAGTCATGGAAACAGGCTGTGTTTGTATATGAGGTTCAGCAGCAACAAACAAAACTGCAGGAGGAGGAGAAAGGAGAAATTAACATAAATTTCAAGGAATAATGTGAACTCACAACACAGTTTAAGTTCACTTCAGCCCTTTCCTCATGCTGAATTATATGCTATTATCTGCAATCCTTCTCTTCCAGGAATTCATCTGTTATGACAACTCTATCCGGAAAATATTCATTTTAAAAAAAACAACAGCTGCAAAGCATAAGAGGGTAATTTACATCTTTAGTTCAGCATCATAAGTATGTGCTGTGTGTTTAATACAATGTTCTATTGGAATTTCTATGATGGGAGACCTGGTAGTGCAGGTGAGGATACAGGCAGCATTCCACCCCACGACAAGTCCCATTGCCCCACAACCTGTAGGTTTGCTGACCTATAGTAAATCTGGTCAGAAACACAAAATAGTGTTCAAATCCCTCATAATCTCACCTCTCTCTATTTCTGCAATCTCCTCGAGCCACAAAATTCTGCATTCCTCTAACTTCACGTTCATGCACTACTGACCTTGCCCTTTCATGGGCAGCAATGCGTTCAGTCAGATATGTTCCAAGCTCTTGAATTTCCCATCTAAACTTTACCACCCTCCATCCTCCTTCCATTCTTCTAACCTTCCATAAAACCAATCTCTTTAGCAAAGCTTGTATTTGTTCATCCTAACATCTCTTTCTCTGATGCTATGTCTATTTTTGCTTGTTTATGAACCAGTGAAACACTTTGAGACATTTTCCAACGTGACTGGTGTTATACAAATGTAAACTGTTGTTGCAGTGTGCTGCAGACTTTTTCATGCTGGGAAGAGTAGGGGAGGTGATTTATTAACTACTTCAAGTCAATTAACTTGACATGTAGCCAACCCGGACAACCCTGATTTTGTGCAAGCAATAGCTTGTCATAATTCAGCTACTGAGGCCTGCTTTTCAAATTTAAAGGTGATTCTTCCGCTCATCAGTTAGGCAACTGTAAGGAAGGGTTGGGCAGAAAACAGGACAACCACTGACACTGATGCTCTGTTCAGGCAGACCACTGCAATACAATAAGATCTCGTAGTCTCTCACTTCTGGCTTTCTAGATTCTTTCACAAAGCATGTTGAAGGTAATGGACCTCAATGCCTAACACTATCAGTGGAACTAACTCTCGGCATTTGTATGTGCTTTCACATATGGCCAAAGCAATGGCCTTCCATGCCAGTAAAAATTTCAGTTTCGTAGTGAAATAGCCATTCAGAACCCATAAAGCAGAATTCCTTGTTCTCACCTGTACTCAGCGATGTTTCATTTTTAAAGTCAAATCTTGGTTTACAAAATCCCAAATTACCAAATCATGTCCAAATTGTAAAAAACCCAGACCAAGTTTTGCCACTCTGCACTTTGTAAATATTCTATCAACAAATCACTAACTTTCCCATCATTAAGCTTTAATTTCCAAATTTAGGTCAAGGGAGTCGGAGAGGGTAAAAAGTTATTTAAATAAAAGATATTAACTCCAAAAAACATTCTTCATGCAGTCAATGATTCCCACACCTACTTTATAGTTTAAGAAAAACGTGGCCTTTATTCATAAAATAAATTATACTCAGGAGTTAAGACAATCAATCCTCAAAGATTTGTGTCCTGCAGTTGCTTTTGCAGCAAGGCATGTTAGAATCACTAAAGAGAAATGTATATCTTTTTTAGTCCCCAGATGTTGTACACTATTCCCTGGCAGAAGATTTACTTCCAAGCCTCAAACTGTTGCTCTGTCAATTGGGCACCAAATGCTAACAAAGATGTAAATGATGAAATAACTCAGACTGTTCTGTGAAGATACTGAACAGAACCTACCCATTTGCTAACTTATGAAAACACCATTTTCGACATGAATCTAATTGGAGGGTATGAGGCATGGCAGAACGCCAACTCGAGGACACCTCCTCCTACCGCCCCCTTGACCATGACCCCACCCCCCATCACCAAACCATCATCTCCCAGACCATACAGAACCTCATCACCTCAGGAGATCTCCCACCCACAGCTTCCAACCTCATAGTCCGGGAACCCCGCACTGCCCGGTTCTACCTCCTTCCCAAGATCCACAAGCCTGACCACCCTGGCCGACCCATTGTCTCAGCATGCTCCTGCCCCACTGAACTCATCTCTACTTGCTATCCTCCAGTCTTCTGGCACTATTCCTGTAGACAATGACGATTTAAAGATCAAAGCCAAAGGCTCAGCAATCTCCTCCCAAGTTTCCCAGAGGATCCTAGGATAAATCCCATCTGGCCCAGGGGTCTTATCTATTTTCACAATTTCCAGAATTGCTAACACCTCCCCCTTATGAACCTCAATCCCATCGAGTCTAGAAGCCTGTATCTCAGTATTCTCTTCGGCCACATTGTCTTTTTCCAGTGTGAATATTGAGGAAAAATATTTGTTTAGTGCTTCCCCCATCTCCTTGGCCTCCACACACAACCTCCCACTCCTGCCTTTGGTTGGCCCTAATCTTACTTGAGGCAAAAGTGAGGAGTGCAGATGCTGGAGATCAGTATCGAGAGTGTGTTGCTGGAAAAGCACAGCAGGTCAGGCAACGTCCGCGGAGCAGGAAAAATCGATGTTTTGGGCAAAAACCCTTTCATCAGGAACCTTTCATCAGCACCGCTCTAATCTAGACCCTAATCTTACTCTCGTCATTCTTTTATTCCTGAAATACCTATAGAAAGCCTTAGGGTTTATCCTGATCCTATCCGCCAACAACTTCTCATGTCCCCTCCTGACTCTTCTGAGCTCTCTCTTTAGGTCTTTCCTGGCTACCTTGTAACCCTCAAGCGCCCTAACTGAGCCTTCACATCTCATCCTAACATAAGCCTCCTTCTTCCTCTTGACCAGAGATTCCACTTCCTTACTCACTCAACCACTTCCTCCCTTCCTGACAGGTACATCCTTATTGAGGACACACAGTAGCTGTTCCTTGAATAAGCTCCACATTTCAAATTTTTTCAATTTCTGGGTTATTTCTTGTGTCCTCCTTTGTGAAGTCAGAAGTGGAATATGTATTCAGCTTCTCAGCATCTCTTTGTTCCCCTTTAGTAATTCCCATTTCGATATCAGGGAAGGTTTGACAGTCAGTCTGTGTATCCCTCCTCTACATTGGGGTGACTGGACGCCTCCTAGCAGAGCGCTTTAGGGAACATCTCCGAGACATCCGCACCAATCAACCACATCGCCCAGTGGCTCAACATTTCAACTCCCCCTCCCACTCTGCCGAGGATATGGAGGTGCTGGGCCTCCTCCACCGCCGCTCCTTCACCACCAGACGCCTGGAGGAAGAACGCCTCATCTTCTGCCTCGGAACACTTCAACCCCAGGGCATCAATGTGGATTTTAACAGTTTCCTCATTTCCCCTTCCCCCACCTCATCCTAGCTTCTAACCTCCAGAAACTCGATCCCCTGACCTGTCCGGACTTGTCCGACCTGCCCAGCTCCTTCTCCACCTATCCACTCCACCCTCTCCTCCCTGACCTATCACCTTCATCTCCTTCCCCACTGACCTATTGTACTCTCTCCTCTAGCTTATGTCTCCACGCTTCAGGCTCTCTGCCTTTATTCCTGATGAAGGGCTTTTGCCCGAAACGTCGATTTTGCCTGTCCTCGGATGCTGCCTGAATTGCTGTGCTCTCCCAGCACCACTGATCCAGAAGTTACCACAACTAAGTCCACAGACTTTAAATAGTTATGGAAAAGGATAAGCCTTCCATAAAAGTTAAAGTTCTTAATTGGAGTAGGGCAAATTTTAATGGTGTGAGGCGAGAACTTTTAAGTGTTGATTGGAGTAGACTATTTGCAGATAAAGGGACAACTGACAAGTGGAAACTTTCAAAAAAGTGTGATAATGAGAGTTCAGAGGTGCTATGTTCCTTATAGAGTGAAGGGTGGCTGATAAGAGTGGGGAACAATGTATGAACAAAGATATTGATGTTCTGGTCAAAAATAAGGAGCCATATATTAGGTATAATCAACTGGGATCAAATGAACTTGGATCTCTTTAAGAGTATAGAACTATAATCAACTGGGATTTCTTTAAGAGTATAGAAAGTGTAGGAGTATTCTTAAGAGGGAACTCAGGAGGGCAAAGAGGGGATATGAGATAGCCTTAGCATATAAGGTTAAGGATAATCCAAAGAGATTCGACAAATACATTAAGAGCAAAAGAGCAACTGGAGAGAGAATAGGGACCCTTAAAGATCAACAAGGTCATCTTGTGTTTAACCTCTGGTGGTGGAAGAGATACCAAATGAATATTTCGCATCAGTTTTTACTATGGAGAGAGAAATGGAGGCTAGAGAACTCTGGGAAATAAATATTGATGTTTTGAAAACAGTCCACATTACAGACAAGTGCTGGAGGTCTTAGAAAACATAAAGATGGACAAATCTCCAGGACCTGACTGAGTGTATTCTGAGACATTGTGAATTTAGGAAAAAAATGGCAGGGCCTCTAGCAGAAAACTTGTATCATCTGGAACCACAGGTGAGGTGCCAAAGGACTGGAGGGTGGCTAATGTTGTGACTTTATTTAAGAAAGGCTGTAAGAAGAAGCTTGGGAACTATAGACCTGCAAGCCTGACATCGATGGTGGCTAAGTTGTTGGAAGCGAGTCTAAAAGGTAGGACTTGCATGCATTCAGAGAGGCAAAGGCTGCATTAGTGATAGTTCAGGTACGTTATTCTTTGAAATTTGCATCTCAGGTAGACAGGGTGGTTAAAAAGGTATTTAGCATTCTACTCTTCATTGTTCAGACCTTTGAGTACTGGAATTGGGATATCATGTTGAGGTTGTACAGGACATTAGTGAGACCTCTTCTGGAGTACAGTCTGCAGTTCTGGTCTCACTGCTTTATGAAGGATATTATTAAATTGAAGGTGGTTCAGGGAAGTTTAACCAGGATGTTAAGGGAATGGAGGGCTTGAATTATAAGGAGAGGCTGGGACTTTTTTCCCTGGAGTGTCGGTCGTTGAGGGGTGACCTTATAGTCATTTATAAAATAATGAGGGGTATAGATGACGTGAACAGCAAGGATCTTTTCACTAGGTTGAGGGAGTTCAAAATTTGGGGAGGGTATTTTTAAGGTGAGAGGTGAAAGCTTTAAGAAGGACATGAGGGCAACTTTTCTTTTACACAGAGAGTGGAATGAGGAACTGATGGATGCAGGTGCAATTCCAACATTTAAAAGACATTTGGATAAATACATAAAATGGAAAGGTTTAGAGGGATATGGGTCAGGGGCAGGCATTTGTGAACGTGATCAGTGTGGACTGGTTGGACGAAAGGGTCTGTTTCCATGCTGTATGACTCTATGACTGTACTTGCTATATACACAAACACCTACTTTCCCAGCACAAGTTACTGGATAATAATTTCAAAATGGAAACCATAAGTGATTTTTTTCCCTCTCCCAAGTCCAGAAAAAGTGATACCATGTATTGTACCATCTCCCTGAGATTAATAAAATCTGAAATATCTTTGCTTGCATGATTGTGCCACAAATTCAAATGCACAGTGATCACAGAAGGTGGCCATGTTTCACTTCTGAGGCCGGAAACAAAATTTCAATAGTCTATGGAGCAAATCCTAACCTTTTGTAGCAGTGTAAAACAAACCATGTCAATTGAAACAGCCGGCCCAACTCATTGTCAACCATTTTGCGCATCTGCACAAAGTCAAAATCTTTTCCCTTAGTTGGATGGGTAACACCTTTTTCTGTTTCTCACTAATCAGCTCCTTTTCAGGATGAGATTTTTATTGCAAAAAATCCTGTGTGGGTAGTTATGCTTTTCTTTTCCTGAGAATCACTTTATTAAACAGTAGGCTTGGTTCAAGTTAGGCTGAACAGCAGGTATCCAAACAAATGAAAGAGGGCATCTTCTGGTTCAAGCTTCTTTATTGGCAGAGTATGAACACAGCCTAAGATGACATTGATTCTACTATTGATCTTCACTACCATTTTTCTAAGTGACAGGAAATACCATGTGGTTTTACCAAATCACTGTATTACCATCCATTAGAGGAACTGCACAACTAGATTCAAATATCTGCAATCCGTAGTAATGTTAATCCATCATATTCTGCTTTTACCCGATCAGGATTACCATAGGATTCAGCATACAAACTACAGAAAACAGTGAAGTACAATGTCTAATCCTTGTTGGTTGCTCAGAAATCAATGATAAAATTTGGCAAAGCTGTTATTTCTCAATAAGTAGACCACAACTAGACATTCTGGATGCAAATTGATTAATTTTCTTCATTCCACAGTTCAATTTTTTTTAAAAATAAGTGAATGCAATTTTACACACAAAACATGTCGCAAACTCAGTGCTCAGGAAATAAAGAAACACTGCTTACATCAAAGGCCGTTGGCTTTAAAAAAACACACACACAAAAGGTAGCAATGAAAAATAGCAGCCCAACATGAAACAGATCAAAGAAAAAGCCAAGGAAAATGAGGAACCAGGGGGTCCTTTAATTATTGTCCATATCCGCCAAGACATGCAGAGGTACAAAAGAATAAGTTTTGAAGGCCACTGTTTTTTTGTCTTGCTGTGGCCCCAGTTTCCACAGTCAGTGCCAGCTCTCATCAAACTACTCTGCCTTTCCTGCCAATAAGGCACCCGGACAGAGGGTCCGCCCACTGGCTAGGGGATTGTCGACAGCAGTGTTTGCTGAAAGGCATTCAGGGACTGCTTCTGGCAGCACCCCAGGAGTTTCTCTGGGAAGGACAGATCTAGTTACCCAAGGCTGCTTTTTATGTAAGCTTTTCTGGTTAAACCCAGAGTTCATGCACGGTACCGCACCATAGGCAGCGGATCAAACTTGGCCCCTGGCTGATCCAGCAATTGAATACTCAGGGACTGAGGCAGATTTTTTTTTCTGCAGACTTAAACTTACTTTTAACACCAGAGATACTGTGCAGCTTCTACCTCAGTATGTTATAATCCTAAAGTAGCAGTGATTCCCCAAGGCTAAAATATGTGTGCTTTTGTCAAAGGAAATTCATATCTCAGACAAAAATCCATTTTTCTCAGTAGATTTCAAAATAAATATTGGCATAACCTCTAATGCTGTCAGAATTGTTTATAAATTCATATATTTTCAAAAGGAACATAAGCAACCAAGATTTTCTTTAGTTTTTAAATGCTTAATTGATCACACTTCACTTCCCTGTAATTTTAACGAAATGTAAAGCTTATTCTAAATCACTGATACAACTGTTTGCAACTGTTGATTTTTTGCATTAAAGACTATGCAACAACTAACAAATAAGGGATGATAAATTATTTGCTTCTGGCTTTAAAATATAAATGTTGCTCTATTCCATAATCAATGCATCAGTGGTATGACAACAACTCAAGTACTTTGTAGTCTTCAGAATTAAATACTTAAGTGCTATTTTACAATTATGTCCTACTAACCCATGAAGCGAACAGACAAGGGCAGAGTTCATAATGATAGAACACAGCAAGGTCGTCCCATTGTGCTAGAGGTCTATACTTAAACCAAAGATGT
>NC_057726.1:41667667-41689418 GCF_004010195.1 Chiloscyllium plagiosum
AAATAGTTCCTAATCAGTTGTACCCAATTACCCAGTCTACCCTAGCCAGAATGCAGAGCTAATTTAACATTACCTCCAGGACAGCGATGTGCCCTATGTTCTGTCAAGTCAGCCAGTGAATCAAAGTCCTGCTGACAATTATCACAGGTGTAAATTGATTCATCTTCCATGTCTTCATCATCTTCGTTTCTCTCTTCCTGACTGGTCATGCTGTGTCTGTCTTCCAACAGTTGTCCGTCCTTGGTATCATACTCCTGGTCTCCTCCTGAGGCTCCTGCTGATGAAGCAGAATATACTATAATGTGAATAACTGTGGTGTGGAAATATTAAAAGATAAGTATTTATTGGTAAACACACATGAAATACTGAACAACAGGGTTGAGAAAGAAAATATCAAAAATGCTAACCATACTACATCATTGATAAGTGACTACACTTTGAATAACTGATACCTCAATTATATCTCTCAAAATGATTAAATTGAAGAATATTGAATAAAATACCTTACTTGGATTTTCAAAAAATATGGAACTTGCAAATAAAGATTATAGTGTGAGACCTTAAATACATTGTAGAAAACTGGTTTCAAAATTTTAACTCCAATTCTATCCCTGCACTCGTTCAAAAAATAGAACAAAAGGTATCTTTGCATGTAGTTTAAAGTGAAATTTTGCAGGTATGTGCATTTTAATTGCAACACTCTTCAAGGTCTATATACATTTAATTGCAGTTCTATTAACCAGTTTTTAAAAATTGGTTCATCAGTCATGGGTGTTTGTGGCAAGGTGAGCATTTAATGTGCATTGCTAATTGTCCATGCAAAGATGGTGGTCAGCCACCTTCTCAACCACTAATGATCATGTCATCTAAGTACACCTTCAGTATTGTTCGGAAGGAATCGACAGGAATTCAACTGAGCAACACTGAAGCAGTGACAATAGAATTCTAAGTCAGGATGGGGTAGGTTTTGAAAGGGAACTTGCCAGTGATGAGGTTCTGATGATGTTTCGGGATTATCACCTGCTGTCTTTGATCTTCTAGGAGTGTGAGGATGCAGATTTGGAAGGTGGGAAAATGTAAATATTCAAGATGGTGGATGTAATACAGATCTGGATGGTGTCAATATTCTGAACATTAAGATCACAGAGATCTGCAGCATAGAAAAGGGGCTTCTGCCCCATCACGTCCACACTGTTGAGGAACAGCCAACTAACTAATCCAATCTCACTGTCCAACACTGAACTTATAGCCTTGTATGCCTTTACATCTAATATTGAGTGTCTCTGCCTCTACCACTCTTATAGGAGAATGAGTTTTAGATTCCCACGACCCTCTGGCTGAAAAATAATTCCTCACATCTCCTCTTAATGTTGTGCCACTTACCTTAAATCTATGTCACATGGGTCATTGATCAATCCATCATGGGAAAACATCCTTCCTGTCTACGCTGTCTCTGCTCGTCATAATTATATACAGCTCCATTTTGTCCCCTCTCAATCTCCTCCTCTCAGGAAAACAATCCCTGTCTGTCCAATATCTTTTCATCCTTGAAACTCTCCAATCCAGGCAATATCCGGTTACATCTTCTCTGTACCCTCTCCAGTGCTATTACATGCCTCCTATAATGTAGATTCCAGAACTGCACACAACATTCTAGCTGTGGTCTATCCAATGTTTTATACATTCCAAGAAAAGCTCTCTGTTCTTACACTCTGTGCCCTGGCAAATAAGGGCAAGTGTCTCATTTCCCTTCTTTACCACCTGCCGTGGTATCTTAAGTGACTGGTATAACTGCACGCCAAGGTCCCTCTAATCCTTGGTAGTTCCCAGGATCCGAACAATCATCATATATTCCCTTGCCTTGCTTGTCATGCTCAAGTGCATCGTCTCATGTTCATCTGAATTGATTTTCATTTGCCATTATTGGAGCTGAAGAGTATTCCAAGAGTATTCCATGACACATGGCTTGCGCCTTGTAAATAGTGGACCACCTCTAAAGTCAAGAAGTGAGTTATTTGTTGCAGAATGCAGTGATCACTCCCAGTAATACTGTTATAGGCAAATACATTAGAAAAGGTAGATGGTAAGGACAAGGTCACATAGGGTTTTCCTTGTTCGTTTGTTCAACACATTCCACAGGCCTTGCCTGGGTCATATGCCTTTCAGAATTTTGCCAATTTTGAGCAGTAGTAGTGCTTCCAAGTGAATATTGGGCATTGATGTTCCACTATGTAGAAACATTTTGTGTCCCTGATGCCCCATTATCATATGAAAGTGGTCTTCAGCATGAAACACACTGTTTCATCACCTGAGGGAGAGCGATAGGTGGGTAACCTGCAGGGAGGCTTCCGTACCCATGTTTGACCTGATTCGACAAGACATCGTAGGATCTGGACACAATGTTTGGTGGCTAGCTCAAAGCCAGGTTGTGCATCTTATTTTATTGTTCCTCAACTTTTCTTTACTATTGGATAGAATTGAGTCGCTTTCGAAGCTATTTGGAGTGCAGGTTCATAGCTCCTTGAAAGTGGTTTCGCAGGCAGATAGGATAGTGAAGAAGGCGTTTGGTATGCTTTCCTTTATTGGTCAGAGTATTGAGTACAGGAGTTGGGAGGTCATGTGATGGCTGTACAGGACTGTTGGAATATTGCATGCAGTTGTGGTCTCCTTCCTATTGGAAAGATGTTGTGAAACTTGAAAGGGTTCAGAAAGGATTTACAAGGATGTTGCCAGGGTTGGAGGATTTGAGCTATAGGGAGAGGCTGAACAGGCTGGGGCTGTTTTCCCTGGAGGGTCAGAGGCTCAGGGGTGACCGTATAGAGGTTTACAAAAGTATGAAGGGCATGGATAGGATAAATAGGCAAAGTATTTTCTCTGGGATCGGGGAGTCCAGAACTAGAGGCCATAGGTTTAGGGTGAGAGGGGAAAGATATAAAAAAAGAGATCTAAGGGTCAACTTTTTCACACAGAGGGTGGTACGTGTATGGAATGAGCTGCCAGATGATGTGGTGGAGGCTGGTACAATTGCAAAATTTAAGAGGCATTTGGATGGGTATATGAATAGGAAGGGTTGGGAGGGATATGGGCCAGGTGCTGGCAGGTGGGACTAGATTGGGTTGGGATATCTGGTCGGCGTGGACAGGTTGGACCGAAGGGTCTGTTTCCATGCTGTACATCTCTATGACTCTATGACTATTTGAGATTTTGGTTAAGAATCGATCTTATTGCTGTGGAATTGGAGTCAAATATACACAAGATGCAGTGAGCACAACATATTTCCTTCCCGAAAGGACATGAGCAAACCAAATGGGATTTTGCGACAAGTCTGGTAGTTTCTTGATCATTGCTGAGAATTATATGCTTAGTCTAGTAATGTTACCACTACACGACTGTCCCCAGCACTCAGCTGCTATTTATGTAGCAGCATTGTTGCAGATGTTATTTCTCACAGAATGTGCATCTTTTTCAAACAAACTCATTGGCAATTATCAATATAGTCAGCATTGGAGTATTTTTCAAATGGCCAGCACATTTGGATGGAAGACAGAACTTTTTCCTCAATATTATGAGCAAGCAATCAAAGTGTAGCAGCCAGCTAGTTAAGGAAGTGGGGCCTGCCTCCCAGGCTGCCATACCAATCACAGAGCAAAAAACTCTTGCAACCTCTGAAATCCCACCAGTTTAATTTTTGGCAGTACCAAAGAGGCAAAACACCAAAAGAAGAAAAATCCTACCATTAACAGCACTGGAACAGCCTTGCCACTTTTCCACCCCACTTCCCTTCAGCCATTTAATGTCCAACTCTCCAGGAAGCTGCAGAGAGGCTGCCTTTTTACAGCCAACACCCTCCCTACCCTTAAAAGGTGTAGCTCCACAACAGGCAAAAGCCCATGGAAAATGGTCACAATCGGCCTTTAATTTTTTAAATTCCACCCATCTCTGGTCGAAGGCAGACAAGTTAAAGCCATTCCCACCATTAGAAGCCTCCCCAGGAGTCAGACTGCATCATGGAACAATCCCTACATGTTACCAGCCTGCGCCCCTTGGCCAAGTAAGATTCCACCCCCATTGTGTGTCGATAATATATGATGAGACAGAGCACAACAAAAGCTTGTAATTGCTTGTCATAAAAATACAAAGTTCCTGAAATATTTCTAAAATATTACAAATGTCACGGTTTTGTTTGGTCTGGAAATAACAGCACCTCAATCCAATAAGATGATGTTTTCCAATGATATTGATGCTAAAAACATGAAAACATTTAGCCATTGCAGAATTTAAGTGAAAATAAATTTTAGTGAAAACAAAGTTTGTTTCACAAAGAAAATTAAAACAAAAGAAATGGACATTCAACTAAATTGATATTACTGAAATATCAGACAGCTACTGGGCAATTGGCATATTAAAACCTAGTTGATTTCCCAAAGAAAATTATAAAATCTTGCTGTGCTTTAGACCAATATGATAAGGTGTCTTTGCAAGTTTCACATTGTTATCAGCTTTTGTCCTCCTGGAACTCTGACCTACTTGACCTTTCTGAGCTGTCATTTGTCTGATTTTGACAGCCGATTGCATCAAATGCCAAGAACACCATATGTGAGAATTTTCAATGGACTTAATTTTTTTTAAATTGTCAATAAACAATAACTACAGCAAGATTTATAGTCATTCCGAAAAATGAAAACAAAAAATAAAGAAGTCCTTTAATCATATTACAAGCAAAATTGATAAAAATGCAATTTTATATATCAACTCTGAATTTTTTTTTAATTCACTGCTACAGTTTCATTCTGTTTTGATAATATAATTAGAGCTTTTATGTTGGATTATTTTGTTTTAGCAATTTTTCCAGGACTAAATTAGATATGTAAACAGTACATTACATTCAACATTAAAATGCAATTAACTCGAAGTAAATCCTTCCATCCAAGGTGTATATTTTGTTGTGAAAATCCATCAACCAAAGTAAACATTTTGTTCTGAACTACCATCCTTGCTACATACTATAAAATACATATATTGAACAAATCAAGCCAAGTAACAACAATCTTCAATATAAAAGTTGGAAGCAAACTGGAAAAAAAGCAATCACCAGCCAGGCAAGATCACATAAATACAGAATGTAAAGAAACACCATCACTACAAGCAGCTCAGAAAGCTCTCTCCCTGAGCGGCTTTTGAATCCACATGACAGTATGACTTCTGTCAAGTAAATTTAGTAGCATTGCTTGCACATCACATTACAACAAAACTATATTTAATTCTTCCAGGCTCTTTAATTCTTGGAACAACAATGATTTCATTTAACTTTTGTTATAATGAGTACAATGTAACTTAATTTCTAAAAAAAAGTGATAATAGCTTGTTTTGACACCTATTGCATGCAAAATTTGTTTCAAAATTTTTCATTTTTATTTCAGGATAGCATTTTGGATGGGCTTGTTACTATATGAGCATTCGATCTTGACACTTTCTGCTTTTTATTAATGAAATAATTGGTACTTTACAAACCTATTATAACTTTTAGGGAAGTGGTACACATTAGAATTCAAAAGTAGGTTTGTGAGTGATCTCATCAGAGATATGCATTTTTTTATACATACAGATAAATGAACAGATAAATAGCTGCATAAATATCACCCTGGGATCTGGAGGCAAATTCATGCTAGCAATTGATTAAAAAACAACTTAGGGAGCTTAAAGCAATGGCACTGCTGGAAAAATCCACAAACTCAAATGTTAGATTTTTCAGTGAAGCTCTGAGTTTCATCATAGAATCCAGTGTGTGAAAGCAGGGCATTCTGTCAATCGAGTCCACATCGACCCTCCAAATAACATCTCACCCAGACCCAGAACCGTCCCCCCCACCAACCCTATCCCTGCATTTCCCATGGCTAATCCAACTACCCTGCATATCTCTGGACACTATGGGAATTTAGCACAGCAAATCCATTTAATCTACAAATTATTGGACTGAGACACGAAATGGGAGCACCCAGAAGAAATTCATGCAGACATGGGGAGAACATGCAAACACCAGTCACTTGCGGGTTGAATTGAACCCAGGTCGCTGGTGCTGTGAGGCAGCAGTGCTAACCACTGAGCCACCATGTCGCCCCCAAATGGTAGTTCAAAACACACATCACAAATATACAAAATAAGAGAAATCTGGGTCTGAAGCTGACCTTGTATGAATTTCACAGATTTTCATGAAACGTTCCTCTCTGGAAGGTCTAGCGAATTTTCTCACATTATAGTCAAATCTAGCTCACGAACTGTGGTGCCCCGCTCACCTGACACTAGTCCAATTCACCAAGTCACTGAACTCACTCCTGAACAGATATCCCGAAGTCATATTGTCATGTGGATTCAAAAGTTGCTCAGGGAGAGTGCTTTCTGAGCTGCTCATAGTGATGATGTTTCTTTATATTCTGTATTTATGTGATCTTGCCTGGCTGGTGATTTCTTTTTCCAGTTTGCTTACAACGTTTATATTGAAAATTGTTGTAACTTGGCTTGAGTTATTCAATATATCTATTTTATTGTATGTAGCAAGAATGGTAGTTCAGAAGAAAAGTGTTCACTTTGTAGATCTTCACAACAAAATATACACCTTGGATGGAAGGCTTTACTTCAAGAGTAATTATATTTTAATGCGTGGGTTTCATCTGGTGCTCCAGTTTCCTCTCAAAATGTGTAGGTTAGGTGGATTGGCAATGCTAAATTGCCCATAGTATCCAGGGATGTGCAGGCTAGGTGGATTAGCCACAGGAAATTAGTGTTATTGGGACTGGGGTGGGGGTGCAGGTCAGGGTGGGATGTTCTTCAGAGGGTTGATGTGAACTTGATGAGCTGAATGGCCTGCTTGCACGCTGTTAGGATTCCAACATGAATCCCAGATCTTCACTGAAAAATCTAACATTTGAGTTTGAGGGTCTTTCCAGCAGTACTCCTGATAGAAATACCATCTTGGAAAGGCTATTGTGCACCTCAGAAGCGCTGTTAACCAGAGCTGCCCTGTAAGACTTTAATCTACTTGGTGGACACAATGGCAGACAACACAAAGTTGGCATTATACTTTATGGACAGAGTTCTCAACATCCTGACAGAAGGCATAGTGCAGGGAAGGGACGTCCTCTTCCCCCAGAAGCACCAGAGGAAATCATGCAACCAGACACTACCAACCTGGTAGGAGCTCACTGCCTGGGTCAGTGTGGTCTCCACAGTTCAAAGAAACACCCAACAAATGCAGGAAGGTCAATGACTTTCTCCGCTCATCAGAGTGGGTATCACCTTCATTTTTCTGCGATTTTAAAAATTCATTCACAGGATGTGGGCATTGCAGGCCAGCCAGCATTTACTGCCCATCCCTAATTGCCCAGAGGTCAAATAGGGTCAACCACATTTCCATAGATCCACCGTCACATATACGCTAGAATAGGCAGTTTCCTTCCTTAAAAGCACATTCATGGATTAGATGGGTTTTTCCAACAATAGACAAAAGTCTCATAATCATCATTAGATTTTAATTCCAGATTTGTTATTGGATTCAAATACCACCATCTGCCACGAGGGATTTGAAGTCAGGCCCCCAGACGTTAACCCATGTCTCAGGATTATTAGTCTGGTGATAATTAAACTAGGTAAAAACAAGGACCACAGATGCTGGAAACCAGAGTCTAGATTAGAGTGGTGCTGGGAAAACACAACACGTCAGGCAGCATCCAAGGAGCAGGAAAATCGACCTTTCGGGCAAAAGCCCTTCATCTAGACTCTGATAATTAAACTAGGCCATCTCACTCAGTCTTAGCAACAGCACACTCCTCCCATCAAGGCCAGTGGGTGCTGGGAATCTGGAACTCACTACCTATAAGGATATAGAGGCAGAAACCTATATTACATTGACAAAGTATTTAGATGTACAAGTGCGATGTCAAGGCATATGAGATTATGGGCCCAGTGCTGAAAAATGGGATGAGAATAATTGCTCTTGATCAGTGCAAACTCGATGGTCTTTTTCTGTACTGTGGATCTCTATGACTCAAAGGCCCATTCTCACTTTTACATGCAGCAGCTTCCATCAATCGCTTTCACTTACTGCAAAATTCCAAGTCAACTAACCCTACATGCCCTCTGCTCGGTCTCCGGACAACATCTCACCACCTTTGCCCACCTTTCAAGCCTTGGCCCACTCACAGCTATGCCACTTAATGTCAACTTACTCGATTCCCCCTCCCTTTCTCTGATTCCTGGAAAGAACGGCCTACAGTCAGGCCGGGACTCGTGGTAAGATACCTGACATTTGGCTCCTCACCTCCTTTGAGGAAATTAGCTTAGCCCTCGCCAATGAGAACTGGTGTAGATCCTATGGAGATGCAAAGATATTCACGTCCTAACATTATACTTCAACTTTCATGATCAATGCATATTTCACATGCCACAACTTTCTAGCCTTGGTCATGATGGTTCTTCTCGCTTCTGTCTGGCAGGTACAAGTGGCACATCCACATTGGCCACAATCAAGAAGGCCATCCTGTAAGGCATCAGCTCCACCACTGCTGAGGAAGAGAACGGTACATCAGAGGAAGCGTTGGCAAGGCTGCCTCCTGCAGCCCCTACCAGATGACAAACTTACACCTCAGTGGGCATCTTAGTTAAAGTTGGGAACACCTGCTGGGGAGCACTTCACTAACACATCTCTGCAGCTGGCCAGGTAAGAAATACCCCAGCTCACTAGCACTCAAAAGACAGTCAGATACAGGACACCTACTCGGCATCAGGCACGAGATGACACAATGATGTCAGCCATCTGGGACTTCATACAAGTGCAAAAGCAGAAACAGGACCAGTGGGCAGGTTTGGGGGGCAATGGCATCCATAGTGCAATGCTGCAGGAATGCAGCAATGTCACAGGAACCCTGCTGCCTCAGACATGTAATTATCTGACTGCCTCCATGGACTGGTTGGTGGCTGTCATGGAGAGCTAGGTCCAGCAGTCTCAGAGTCTGCTGGATATGCAGATGGTCCTGCACAACATCGTCACAGCCATTGATCCCTAGCATGAATGACAAGGGGAAGAAGGGACTTTGGCCTTACTCCAGATGACTCTTCCTCACAAGGAGGCACAGCTACACTGGTGGGCACTAAGCTAGAGGAGGAACCAAATCCAAACATCTCCTCTCAGGACATTGGAGGTTACCTGGCCTTCCACCTCCACTTTTGCCAGTGTCAGCTTGTGGGCCTTCAAGCTGAGGAGGATACACTGGTTCCTGGTGAAGACACACAGCATGTCTGCACCCTTGAGACAAGTGTTCCCAGAGTCAGCTGACCAAAGCTCCAGGCCAACGGGTTCCATTGTACAGCAGATTTCCTCCACCCCAGCTGTGGACACATGATTTGCACTGAAACATCGTGGATATGAAAGAAGACAGTCTTGTTAAGGGCACAATAGTGGTATAAGTGATACTTTATTGTCAATAAGTTCTCACATTTGTTAGTATCTACATGTTCATGTGCTGAAGCCATGGGCCTTTGTCACTAGATGGCTTTCCATGGGCCCTGGTGTAAAGTGAGCAGTTGCTAGCCCATGAGCTAGCAATGTGTGAATTACAAATGACTGTGACTTTCCAACTCAGCTCCATCTTCCCAGGTGAAAAAACATTACTACTGCATTACAGGCATTAGTGAGGTTCAACTATTCATCACTTGAAATGATCATGAGAGCTTGGATCAAGGAGTTGGACTGCACACAGCAGGTGAATGTCCAGAAGTCACAATGTTGAGCTCACAGGTCTACGTCTATCTTTACTGCCTGGTTATGGATTTACTGGGTTACCCTTTGAAGGGCCTGATGTAGCTGTAAGTGGCAGACCCACCCTTCCTCCTTAAATGGCAGCACATACCCCATATACTCTGAATGTAGTAGTTTCCATTTTCATTACACACTTGTAATTTACAAGACAATGGAAGGCAACAGTGGCAACACCTTGAACTGCGAGTTCCAGGATCCATCTCACCATGACAGTGAACCCCCAGACATCAACATCCCCGTCCTAATAAGCCTTACAGTCAACCCAAAAGATGTCACACCTCCTCCTCAAGTCCCACCCAACACATCTATCGAAGGCTGCATCTGCATATCTTTCAGCCCCAGTCCCAGGTATAAGAGGTCATTACGCAGATCTTGTATTTCACCATCTCCCCTCTGGAAGCCAATGTGCTCCTTCTCCCCCCATCAATGACCCCCCTCTCCTGCATGACACCTTATCTATCTACGCTCATCATTCCCCACTTCGACATGGAGTTGTCCGTTACAACCCCGTCTACATCTGAGCAGTCTGCCACCACTCCCCAGCATTAAGTTGCCCTGCATCGTTTCAGAGCATCAACCCCCTGATTATTCCTGGCCTATTGATATTTAGTGGACAAAGCACCCAGAGTGACCATGGTTCAGCCCAATGAAAAAGTAGCCAACAGCACTAAATGAAGAGTGACCAGACCAATGCTCCTTCTAAACTGTGGCTGGAGGGCCTATTTGAATGTGTTAGCATGTAGTAACATACACCTTTTACATTGTCTCACCTCACTGAGACGCAGTTTCCCACTCTCCCACCTGCCAGACAGAAATTAGATAGCACCAACTTACCACCTTCCAAAACATCTGGACAATTGACAGGAACTACACAGGCCACACAGACTGCCAGTAATTGAACTGGTGCACAGCTAGGCATTAAAGATGGTGCTGGCCACAAGAACCAGAGCTTCTGGCAACGACAAGTACAAAAACAAGGGGTGACCTTTTTGAAATATGCAAGACTCTTAGGGGATTTAACAGAAAAGATGCAGTAAGATTGTTTCGTCTTAAGAGAGAATCTAGGAGCAGAGGGCATAATGTTGGATGAAAAGGTCATACATTTAAGGAGGAATTTTTTCTAGTGGTTAATGAATCGGTAGAATTCTTTCTTACAGAGGGCTATTAAGGCCGGGAGGTTAAGTATATTCGAGACCAAGACAGAGAGAATTACAATCAAAGAGTCGGGGTTACAGTGAAATGGCAAGAAAGTGAAGTTGAGAATGATCAGATCAACCATGATCTCACTGAGTGGCAGAGCATGTTCACAAGGCTGAATGGCCTACATCTGCTCCTTATGGTCTTTGGTGACTAGAAGAATGAGTAGGGCAACAGAGGGATATTATGGAGAGGTAATGAGCCAAGTTTGGGCAAAATCTTGAATGGACTTGTGAAGAGGCACTCCTTGTTAGCATGACCACAGTATAATTAAATTTTACATTCAGCTTCAAAGGGAGTTAATGGGTCTAAGATTGGTACTTTAAATTTAAATAAGGGCAACTATGTAGGCATGAATGCTAAGCAAGGTGAACTTTCATAATAGATGACTGAATAGACCAAAATAGCAGTAGTGGCCAACATTTAAGCGATATCTCAGAATACACAGATTGAGCATATTCCTACTAGAAAGAAACATTCTGAGGGGAAAGCCCACCATCCAGGGTTAATTAGAATCATACAGCATGGAAACAGATCCTTTGGTCCAACTCAACCATGCCAACCAGGTATCCCAAACATAATTAGACCCATTTGCCTGCATTTGGTCCATATCCCTCTAAACACTTCTTATCCGTGTACCTGTGCAAATGTCTTTTAAATGTTGTAATTATACCTGCCTCTACCACTTCTGCTGGCAGCTCATTACATAGACGCACCAGCCTCTGTGTGAAAATGTTGCCACTCAGGCCCCTTTTCAATCTTTCCCTTCTCACCTTAAACCTATGCACTACAGGCTCCCTTACCCTGAGAAAAAGACCTTGGCTTTTCACCCTATCCATGCCCCTCATGATTTTGTAAACCTCCGCAAGATCATCTCAGAGCTTCCGATACTCTAGGAAATAAAGCCACAGCCTATCCATCCTCGCCTTATAATAAATCCTCCAGTCCCAACAATGTTCTTTTAAATGTTTTCTACATGCTTTCTAGTGTAACAATATCCTTCCTGCAGCAGGGTGACCAGGATTGTATGCAGTATACCAAAATTGACCTCACCAACATTTTGTACAACTGCAACATGATATCCCAAATCCTATATTCAATGCACTGACCATTGAAGGTAAGCATACCAAATACCTTCTTCACCACACTGTCTACACACAACACCACTTTCACGGAATTATGAACCTACACCCTTAGCTCTCTTTGTTCACCAACACGCCCCAGAGCCCTACCATGAACTGTGTAAGCCTATCTTGGTTTGCCTTCCCAAAATGCAACATCTCACATTATCGAAATTAAACTCCATCTTCTATTTTTCAGCCCATTAGCCCACCTGATCAAGATCTCTTTGTACTCTTAGATAACCTCCTTCACTGACCATTACTTCAGGATTTAACAGAAAAGATGCAGTAAGATTGTTTCGTCTTAAGAGAGAATCTAGGAGCAGAGGGCATAATGTTGGATGAAAAGGTCATACATTTAAGGAGGAATTTTTTCTAGTGGTTAATGAATCGGTAGAATTCTTTCTTGCAGAGGGCTATTAAGGCCGGGAGGTTAAGTATATTCGAGACCAAGACAGAGAGAATTACAATCAAAGAGTCGGGGTTACAGTGAAATGGCAAGAAAGTGAAGTTGAGAATGATCAGATCAACCATGATCTCACTGAGTGGCAGAGCATGTTCACAAGGCTGAATGGCCTTGCACCAATAGTTGCACCAATTGAATGGCAGATCAGTACAAAAACCAAAATGTCAGTCAAAACAATTACCAAAAAGCATTTATAGAATGTAATCTATTCAACATCTGCTCCTCTATGTACAGTTTATTGGTCATATTCATTTGCATTTGCTATGGTGTTCATTGGTATCTTACCTGTCTGTTCAGTTGTGACCGAATCAAGAACTTTAGCCAATCGAGTATGAATCCAATGCAGTGATTTTATGCGTTAACTACATGACAGTCAAGTATGTTACAATTCACACAAAGTTATATGATACTATTAGTATAAATCTTTTTGATTAAATCATCAAAATGCCCAATAATTTCTCTTTTATAATTGCCATACTGAATAAAAGGCTTTCTTTAATTAACTTAAACATAATCAGTTTATTACAAATCACAGCTGGTATGTAAAAACACATGACAAATAAGTAGGTATCGAGTAAAAGATTAAACATTTATTCTGCAGGAAATTAATCAGGATAATTAAACAGAGAAACAACTAATTGAATCAGTTTCTCCACAGCAAGATTTGGAAATGAATAAAGGAGGCATGGTTCGTAAGTTTGTAGATGACATCAAAATTGGAGATGCAATACAATGGGATCTTGATCAGGTGGGCCAATGGCCGAGGAGTGGCAGATGGGAGTTTAATTTAACTAAATGCGAGATGTTGTATTTTGGTAAGGAAAATCAGGACAGGACTTACACACTTAATGGTCAGGCACTGGGGAGTGCTGCCAAACAGAGACCTTGGGATGCAGGTGCATAGTTCCTTGACGAAGGCATTTGACATGCTTGTGTTTATTGGTCAGCTCATTGAGTATAGGAGTTGGGATGTCATGTGATGAGGCTACTCAGAGAATATTGTGTTCAATTATGGACTCCCTGCTACAGGAAAGATGTTGCTAAACTTGAAAGGGTGCAGAAAAAGATTTGCAAAGGTATTGTCAGGATTGGAGGACTTGAGCTATAGGGAGAGGCTGAATGGGCTGGGGAGTTTTTCTTCAGGAGCATTCAAGGCTGAGGGGTGACCTTATAGAGGTTTATAAAATCATGAGGGGCTTGGATAGGGTGAATAGATACACAATCTTGTCCCCAGGTAAAAGAAGTCCAAAACTTGAGGGCATAGGTGAGAGAGAAAGTATATAAAAGGGCCCTAAGGGACAACCTTTTCACACAGAGGTTGGTGCGTGTATGAAACAAGAGGAAGTGGTGGAGGCAGGTACAATAACAACATTTAAAAGGCATTTGGAATGGGACAAAAATCGGAAGGGTTCAGAGGGATATGGACCAAATGCTGGCAAATGGGACTAGATCAGTTTAGGATACCTGGTTAGCATGGACAAGTTGGACCAAAGGGTCTGTTTTCATGCTATTTAACTCTGAATCTATGATTACTCTCTGCAAAATTTCCTAAACTTCACAGTTCTCCGTAATAGGAAAATGTAAGTTGTAATATTAAGATTTATTTTCTTCAATGTCTGTTGCCTGTGATGGACATGCTTCCAACATAAAAAGAGACCAAAGTTAGGGTTTCCTATCCAGATTGTAGAGTTGCATGATACTAACTCAATCAAGAAAATACACTGAAAAGGATATATCCAAAACCATATAATAGCCATCCTTACTGCAAATCAAGCTAACATTCCCTTCCATTCAATAAATTACAAGAATCAGTATTTGTACATAGTAACTAAAAAGGTCTGAATAACACTAGTAGCACACTTCTTCAGGATTCATCTACATAGGTATATTTGTAAGACCAAAAAGTCTTTACACTGAAATGTTAGCTCTATGTTTTTTTTCTTCATAGATACTGCCTGACCTGCTGAGTGTTTCCAGCATTATCTCTTAATATATCTGATTCCCATTCACTTTCAAGTGACAAGATTCCTTGATGTTGCAGCAGATGTTTCAATTGTTGATTGTTTCTCAGCAATGTGTCTTGTTTCAAATTTAGCTACAGGGGATATGTTAGAGTTAAATACTTTACATTTAAACTATTAATCTGCATATCAAATGTTCGTTTTTAACAGTTAACTGTATGTTGTATATGAACGGATTTACCCAAACACACACAAATCTAAGCAAAATGCTTGCAAAACAAAGCAAGATTTAATACAGGACTTCAACGGTTTCATGTACAGCAAAGACATCAATAGTCGGAGTCTAACCATCTCAATAAAATTATTATGTAACTTTCAATTAATTAGGTGGTTTGCCAACTAATCAAAGACATTTGTGGCTTTGTTGTTTTCAACTTATCACCCTGAATCATAATTTCCTAATTTTTGTAATCATGGGAAATGAATGTAATCATTTTCTCCAAACAGCTTGAAAAAAATATAATTTTAACCCATGTCACTGAAAACAAATCTAAAAGTTAAACTTTAGTTAAGTATTGGACTATATTGATTTGTAAGAGGAGATTAATTCCAGTTTTTGCAATTTATTTAGTTTTTCAACTATTTTATATTTCATTGCATCATTTAGAATAAACTTAGCTCTCATGCATTATCACTAATCTGGTGTTGAGAGGTGATGGCCTAGTGGTATCATTGATGGACTGTTAATCTCGAAACCCGGGTAATGTTCTCAGGACCTGGATTTGAATTTGATTTCAATAAAAATATACTGGAATTAAGAGTCTAAGGATAACAATGAAACCAAGGTGGATTGTCGTGGTCATGAAACCATGGTGGCCTTAAAGAAAGGAAACTGCCAAACTTACCTGATCTGGCCAACATGGGACTGTCGACCCACAACAATGCCATTAACTGCCTTCTAAGTAATTAGGTACAGGTAATAAATGCTGACCTAGCCCAGTGATACCCTCACCCCATGAAAAACACACACACACACAACACACACACACACTCCATGACAGGCAGGCATCCTGGAGGGTGGACTGCAACATACCACCTCCCCCATCAACCATGAAGGAATGGCATTCTAGTCATGATGGTGTACCCTAGAGACAGCTCCTTGCGCCCTTGTCAGTGACAGCAATTGCAAGGTTGAGTCCAAATCACAGCTGTTACAACCTTGTAAGGGATTGCTAACGTTTGAAGAAAATAAATATCTAAACTATATATCACTATATCACAAAACTTCACATTTTTAAACAAAAACAAACTTTACTGTATGCAAATATAAAGAAAACCACATTACCACATATTCACATGGTTGCTTTTAGTCATAATGAACTCTATTATGTTCCCTATGAGGGGTTCCAGCAACGGCAATGCAAGTGTATCGTTCATCTAAAGTAATGGCTCACACAATGGTGGGAAATTACATTACAATTGATTTGATCTCATTCAATCCGTTATTATATGTTTTTATTATTATTATTTGTTCATGCAATATGGGCACCACTGGCTCAGCCAGGATTTACTGCCCTTCCCTAATTACCCTGTAGAAGTTTGTGGTGATTGCCTGTTTGAACCGGGGGGTGTAGGTACATCCACAATGCTTCGGGAGCTCCAGCATTTTGAGCCAGTGACTCTGAAGGAACAGTGATATGGCTCTAAGACAGGATAATGTATGTAGGGTTTGGGACAGAAACTTGTAGGTGGTGGTATTTCTGTGCATCTGCTGCTCATGACCTTTCGGTGCTCGAGGTAATCAGTTTGGAAGAAGGAACCTGGATATACTGCTGCCATTTCATGTCAGTGGTGAAGGAAGGGAATGTTCAGAGTGTTGGATGAGGTATCCAGTGGGCATTGTGTGGATGGCATCGAGCTTCTTGAGTGTTGTTGGAGCTGAATTCATTCAGAAAGGACCGGCTGTAGGATTCCGGCCTCTGACCTGCTCTTGTAGACAGTACTTATATGACTGGTCCAGTTAAATTTTTGTCAAGAATGTGGTGCTGGAAAATCACAGCTGGTCAGGCAGCATTCAAGGAGCAGGAGAATTGATGTTTTGGGCAAATTCCTTCATAAGAATGAGACTGTGAGCCAAAGAGTGATGAGATAAATGGGAGGGGCGGGGGGGGGCGGAAGATAGATGGAGGCAGGGGTAATGGTTATCGGCCAGAGAGGAGGGTGAAGCGGATCGGTATGACACGTATGACAGGTCATGACAGGGGTACCGAGTTGGAAGATTGGAACTGGGATGAGGTGCAGCGAGGAGAAATGAGGAAACTGGTGAAATCCACATTGATATTGTGGGGTTGGAGGGTCCAGAGGTGGAAGATGAGACATACTTCCTCCAGGCGTCGGATGGTTAGAGAGTGGCAATGGAGGAGATGGAGGAAGCCCAGGCCCCTGCATGTCCTTGGCGGGATAGGACGGTGGGGGGGGTAGGAGGAGTTGAAGTGTTCGGCCACGGGGCGGTGGGGTTAGTTGGTGCAGGTGTCCTGGAGATGTTCTCTGAAGCGTGCTGTGAGTAGACATCCTGTCTCCCCAGTGTAGAGCATCCCCAGACTGCATCGGGAGCAACAGATACAGTAAATGACATGTGTGGTAGTGCAGATAAAACTCTGTTGGATGTGGAAGGCTCCTCTGGGTCCTTGGACAGAGGTGAAAGGGGTGCTGTGGGTGCAGGTTTTTCAATTCTTACAGTCTCAGGGGAATGTGACGGGAGGGGAGGGTGGTTTGGTGGGGGGTGTGGACCTGACAAGGGAGTCATGGAGGGAACGGTCTTTATGAAAGCGGACAGAGATGGGGAGGGAAATATATCTCTGGTAGTGGGGTCCATTTGTAGGTGGCGGAAATGATGGAGGATCATACGATGTATACGGAGGTTGGTGGTCAACCCATAGGATGTTAATCATGAGGGATTCAGCCATTGTGATGCAACTGAATGTCAAGGGACAATGATTAGATTCTCTCTTGTTGGAGCAGATCATTGTCTGGACTTGTGTGGCATGAATGTTACTTGCTACTTACGAGTCAAAGATTAGATTGGTGCTGGAAAAGCACAGCAGGTCAGGCAGCATCCGAGGAGCAGAAAAATCGACATTGCGGGCAGAAGCCCTTCATCAGGATGAGGGGCAGATTCCTGATAAAGGGCTTCTGCCCAAAATGTCCATTTTCCTGACCCTCGAATGCTGCCTGACCTGCTGCGCTTTTCCAGCACCACTCTAATCTTGACTCTAATCTCCAGCATTTGCAGTACTCACTTCCCCTTACCAGCGCAAGTCTAGATGTCTTGTTGCATATGGTTACAGACTGTTTCAGTATCTGAGGAATCATGACTGGTGCTAAACGTTGTCCAATCATCAGTGAGCATCCCCACTTCTGACCTTCTGATGGAAGGAAGATCATTGATAAAGCAGCTGAAGATAGTTGGGACGAGGACACTACCCGGAGGAACTCATGCAGAGATGTCCTGAAGCTGAAAAGATTTGACTTTCAACAACTGCAATCATCTTCCTTTGTGCTTGGTAGGGTTCCAAATAGTTTCAAAGAGCTTCCCGCCTCCTCCCCCACCCCCAATTCCAACGGAGTCAAATTTTTCTCGGGTGGTCACTCTCATCTCATCACAGGAGTTCAACTCCTTTGAATATTTTTTGACCAAGGCTGTAACACTATCAAAAGTAACCTGGGTCTGGCAGAACCTAAACTGAGCACTGATGCGCAGGTCATTCCTTTGCAAGTGTTACTTGATAGGACTGTGGACACTTTCCACATTTTGCTGAAGATCAAGAGTAGACTGATAGGGCTGGGTTGGATTTGTCCAACTTTTATTGCACAGGAGACAACTGGCAATTTTCCACATTCTGGGTCAGTAAGCATTGTGGCTGTATTGGGACAGCTTGGCTAGTGGAACGGCTAGTACTGGAGCTCAAGTTTTCTGACTTTGTGATTAAGTCTGCTGACAAGGGTGGTACTGCTGTTGTCTGGAGGACTGAACTCTACACTGCAGAGGCCGAGCACCACCTCTCAGATACCTCCTCCTATTTCCCTTGGACCATGACCCCACCAGGCTACCATATCCACAATGGTCACTAACCTCCTATTATCTGGTTATCCCTCCTGCCGCTCCTCCAAGCTCAGTCGCTCAACCCTGTTTCTACCTCCTTCCCAAAATCTACAAACAGGGATCCCTGGTAGACCCATGGTTTCTGCCTGCTCCTGCCCCACAGTACTCAGTTCTTCCTACCTCGACTTGGGTTTTTCCTCCCTGTCCAGTCCCTGCCTACTTACATCCACAATTCCTCTGATGCTTTATGGTCATTTCAGAATTTCCAGTTTGCAGGCTCTAGCCACCTCTTCTTTACAGACATGCAATCCTTTTATATGTCCATCTCCCTTCAGGATTGTCTCAAGGCTCTCTGTTTCCTCCCAGAAAAATGGCCTGAAACATCCCCCTTCACCACCACCCTCCTCCGCCTAGCTGGGTTCAACCTCACTCTGAACAACTTTTTTAACTCCCCTCACTTTCTTCAGGTGGCCATGGGTACCCACGTGGGCCCTAGTTATGCCTGTTTCCTGTGGGACACATGGAACACTCTTTGTTTCAGTCCTGTTCTTGCCCCCACCAACAATTCCTTCTCCAGCACACCAATGATATCATCAGTGCTGTTTCCCTCTTCCATCAGAATTGGAAAAGTTTATCAATTTCGCTTCCAATTTCCAATCCACTGTCACCTTCATTAGGTCCATCTCTGACTCCTCCCTTGACTTCCTCAACATCTCAGTTTCCATTTCTTGGGATAGGCTGGCCACCAATATCCACTACAAACTAACTGACTCCCAGAGATACACTGACTATACATGCTCTCACTCTGCTTCCTGTAAAGACATTATTCCACTCCCCCAGTTCCTCCATCGCCATCGCATCTGTTCTGATGATGTCAACTTAAACCAGGATGCCTCTGAAATGTCCATCTTCTGCCTTAACCAAAAACTTCAGCCCTCAGTCCTTCTCTACTCTCCCACAACAGCAAAAGGGTCTCCCTTATACTTATCTACCATCACATCCAGAGGATCATTCGCCACCTCCAGAAGGATGCCACCACCAGACACATATTCTCCTTCACCCCCTTTTCAGCCTTCCTCAAACACTCCCAACATCCCCCGAAGGGCCCATAACATCTTCCCGTGCAACCACAGAAGGTGTAACACCTGCCCGTTTACTTTCTCCCTTCTCAGTGTCCAAGGGCTAAACAGACCTTCCAGGTGAAGCAGCGGTTATTCAAGATGGGCGGCACGGTGGCACAGTGGTTAGCACTGCTGCCTCATAGCGCCAGAGACCCGGGTTCAATTCCCGACTCAGGCGACTGACTGTGTGGAGTTTGCACGTTCTCCCCGTGTCTGCGTGGGTTTCCTCCGGGTGCTCCGGTTTCCTCCCACAATCCAAAAATGTGCGGGTCAGGTGAATTGGCCATGCTAAATTGCCCGTAGTGTTAGGTTAAAGGGGTAAATGTAGGGGTATGGGTGGGTTGCGCTTCGGCGGGTCGGTGTGGACTTGTTGGGCCGAAGGGCCTGTTTCCACACTGTAAGTAATCTAATCTAATCAAAAAAAAGATGTCAGGATGCAGCCAATTCTCTGATGAATGAATAGCAGTGCACTCCTCAACAACAACCTGTATTTATATAGCAAAATGTAACAAAATGATCAGAATGTTGCTCAAGAGTATTATAAATTAGGCACTGACGCACAAGTCAACATTGAGACAGATTATTTAAAGATCTTAAAGGGTGAGAAGAGAAGAGAGTTTAGGAGGGACTTGCAAAAAAAAACTATAAAAATGCATCTGACAAACATTGAGACAATCCCTTAAACCTGTCAAGGATAATATTGAAAAAAGGTTGACAGTGGACAATTTCACTTCACTTCTTTCATGAAGCTCTATGATGCACCCAGTTAATCATGCGTGAAGCTTTGCAGTTGGATTGCACATGCTCAGTAAAGGCAAAGATTTCCCCATACACATATATGCTTTAAATGTGCTTTCTTTCAAAGGTCTACATGAGACATAAATTCACAATTTTATGCAAATCACAAAGCAATATTTGATTCTGTTATTTAATATAAAGGCAGAAATGCCTTCACACATTCATTACAGGAACAAAACATCTAGGTTGTTTTTTTTATTACGCTTGGGATTGTTCAACAGAAATGTCATTGCACCCAACCCAACTGCCATCATTCTGGTCTCACCAGGGCTTTTATAGATTGAAACAATCTTTGATATAATAATATTACATGTGATTCAAATAAAATCCTACTTCATGCCCCCACAGCAGAAACTCTGCGGCAATTTGATAGTTCTCAGCAATACTGTCCACAAATACTGCTCAAAGTTTGTGAGAAGATTTGTAGCTCGGGTGCTCGTTGCTGTGGTTCTGTTCGCCGAGCTGGAAGTTTTTGTTGCAAACGTTTCGTCCCCTGTCTAGGTGACATCCTCAGTGCTTGGGAGCCTCCTGTGAAGCGCTTCTGTGGTGTTTCCTCTGGCATTTATAGTGCCCTGTCCCTGCTGCTTCCGGTTGTCAGTTTCAACTGTCCGCTGTAGTGGCCAGTATATTGGGTCCAGGTCTATGTGTTTGTTGATGGAGTTTGTGGATGAGTGCCAAGCTTCTAGGAATTCCCTGGCTGTTCTTTGTTTCGCTTGCCCTATAATGGTAGTGTTGTCCCAGTCAAATTCATGTTGCTTGTCGTCTGCATGTGTGGCTACTAGGGATAGCTGGTCGGGTCGTTTCGTGGCTAGTTGATGTTCATGGATGCGGATCGTTAGCTATCTTCCTGTTTGTCCTATATAGTGTTTTGTGCAGCCCTTGCATGGGATTTTGTACACTACATTAGACAACGGAACGAGGACATGCCGCAACCCAAAGGACTAGCCACACTACCATACATCAAGAACATCTCTGAAATGACAGCCAGACTACTGCGACCACTAGGACTCATAACAGCACACAAACCAACAGCCACACTCAGACAAAAACTCACCAGAACGAAGGACCCGATACCCAGCATGAGCAAAACTAACGTAGTGTACAAAAACCCATGCAAGGACTGCACAAAACACTACATAGGACAAACAGGAAGACAGCTAACGATCCGCAACCA
>NC_057726.1:41689470-41726879 GCF_004010195.1 Chiloscyllium plagiosum
ATGAATGCTATGCCTCTAGGAATTCCCTGGCTGTTTTTTTGTTTGGCTTGCCCTATAATGGTAGTGTTGTCCCAGTCGAATTCATGTTGCTTGTTGTCTGCGTGTGTGGCTACTAGGGATAGCTGGTCGTGTCATTTCGTGGCTAATTGGTGTTCGTGGATGCGGATCGTTAGCTGTTTTCCTGTTTGTCCTATATAGTGTTTTGTGCAGTCCTTGCATGGGATTTTGTACACTACATTAGTTTTGCTCATGCTGGGTATCGGGTCCTTCGTTCTGGTGAGTTGTTGTCTGAGTGTGGCTGTTGGTTTGTGTGCTGTTATAAGTCCTAGTGGTCGCAGTAGTCTGGCTGTCAGTTCTGAAATGCTCCTGATGTATGGTACTGTGGCTAGGCCACTATGTATGGTAGTATGGACAGGCCACTATAAATGCCGGAGGAAACACCACAGAAGCACTTCACAGGAGGCTCCCAAGCACTGAGGATGTCACCTAGACAGGGGACGAAACATTTGCAACAAAAACTTCCAGCTCGGCGAACAGAACCACAGCAACAAATACTGCCTTTGCCCATTCTCACACCATGCAGCAACTTTTAGCAGCACTCCACAGATATCAGTTATATCCATCATGTAGCACAAGTACATAATTTCTTATTGAATTGGTGGTCCATTAAGAAAATGTCACTACTTTTTCAACATCCATACGAATGCATAACTACTACTACGATCCAGCAACTATCACATTATAATGCTTTCTCCAGGTATTAAAACTGCCCTGAAGTGTTCGCTGAGATGAACTAGACGGTTTAGGCATTGCCACAAGCCTTCAGGAACCCCCGACCCATGATTTTAATAGTTTAACCAATTAATTTGGGATTACTTTGGTGTATTTGAGACCCTCTAGAGGTGCCTCAATTCACTGAACCTTCCTGCTGCATCTCCCTGATCACTTTCCAGGCAAAGTGATGTAGTGCATCATAACCTTTCTTCATAACATCTTGAACTACTCCAAAAAGGTACTACATTGCTTTTCAGGACCTGTTTCATTAAAAAGGATTCCTTCTCTTTGCAATTATCCTACTTGTTGTTTTTGACCAGCTAACCAGGCTGCATCTTCAACTTGCTTGTGACTTTGGCCACAGGGGCAAAATAATTATTTGCCATATCATCAGTCAAGTCCACTCTATTGGAAATTACAAAGGCTTCACTATCATCAATATCCTTCTACTGGCTGAATGTCTTGCCCTCTACACAACTGGAAAGCAAAGGAAATGCCAAGGTATTCACAACTATATGATCGATTACCATGCTGGTCTGAACCCCATGCCGATACCATGTAATTGGTTGTAATATGTCAAGTGATTTGTTGCAAGAGGTATAGATTTGCAACTCAGTCCTCAGGATAACATCCAAATTGTATCATATGTCCTGCAATCCATTGGCTGGGTCAATTGTATTGCATTTCAGATTTGTTTCTTCTTCTGAAAATTAAACCATGCTGCAGATTCTCAAACATACAGACACCTAGACAGAATTCAATGGTGGGGAACTATCTTTTTCTGATTTTTGTGCAGTCCTTTAACAAAAGCATATTATTTTGAAAGTTTTCCTCTATTCTGAAGCCTTGGCACAAGATTTTTAGTCACCTTTCATTATAACACAACAGTTTCTACTTCTTTCAACTCTCAAAAATACACTGGAATTCACCAGAATCATTCTTCAAGATGGTGCTCCAGAATACTGCTTGTAACAAAAACAACAATCACATTTATGACAATGAAAAAAAGATTCGGAACACCCACCTCATGAAATGGTACCCCATACAGCCACAAGTATAGGACCTCATCAATCACAGTTCAGAAGAGAAACAATCTAGCTCAGTCCATTAGATTCCATATTATTATTCTAACCACTTATTCAAAAGTACAACATCCATGCTCCTTCTCTCTTGAATAAAACAAAATTCTGCAATGTTGTAAGAAGTAAGAGCAGTCAGTCAGATCTAACCAACGAGATTCACCAAAGCTTAACAAAGGACATGTGGCATGAAAACAATTAAAATAATGCTAATGTGAATTGAGCTGAGTTTCTGATCATCATGCAGTTGGATGTTAAATCATTTCCTAAAGTGTCATGGACTGCATTCCAATTTGGGAAAACACTGATTTATTTCATTCCAGTAGGTGCCAAATATTGTCTATTAGTTTAAGCCTACAGAGGCCTAATTAAAACAATACTGAGATCTTACTACATTGGATTGTAGAGCAGTAATACAATCAACTGGCTATTTGCAATCACATATCGCATTTAAGATAAGCATTAAAAATTTAAAATTTCACTTTAGATAATTAAATTCAAATATTTTTCAGACTTCCAGATCATCAAATTCAGCTTCGAATATACAGAGCCAATCAAAAAACTTAAAACGTACAATTTAATCAATCCAAGCTAAAAAAAAAATAAACTTTGCTACTCTTAATGAGCTAGCTGACAAAATGTTAAGAGTGAAATTTTAGGTCACAATTACAAATTCTAAAAGGATTACAACTTCTTGGACCTGAGTGCCAAATTTATTGTTACAATCCAGTTATGGACCAATAACGTTAATTCATAAAGTAGACAAAGGATAAGTTCCAGGGGATTTGCTAAAAGAATAAAGTCACAAGATTCTACAGTTTTGAACAACAAAAATTTACCCTACAAGTTAGAACAACATAGCCCACAAAATTCATATGATTTACCTGCAGCACCAAGGATGAACATGTGGTGATCAAGGGTAATGACATAAAATAGCAGATGTAATCAAAACAATACCATGAGTTCTTGAGTAATTGCCCCAAATGTTAAGGACAGTGGGTCTTCAAATTGGATTAAATTTTGTAAGGGATTGTAACTCTTCACTGATCTGGCCATGAAACTCTCTTAACAGCAGTTTCATCATGGACTGTTTCATCAAAAACCATTTCTGTTCAGGTCGATCATACTCCTCTCCTTAGTCTGTACTCCCCTGGTTGCCAAAACTCCTCTCAAGTACTCACTAACAAGCATAGCTCCAACTGTTCACCAACAGCTAGCTTCACCGAGCCAGCACAATCCCTGCACCCCAACCCTACCCCAAGCTCGAATGTTGTTCAATTACATTAAGCAATACTGCACGTGAGCTTTTCAATCATGACTCTCTCAGCTGTGCAGCCTTCTTCCGAGCCTCTCACCGTTTCACCAACACAAAGCCAGTGACCTTCCCACTTCCTTATTTCCCCTAGACTTCCGAGTCCTGATTTCAACAATTAGTTGGCTACTAATTCCAAGACGTTCTACTTGAGTTCTAACAGTACAGAGTCACCCAAATGTTTTTGGCTGAGTCCCACTACAAAGAATCTGTGCAGTTCAACTGATTTCCAAGCAGTCCAGCTAACTATTGCATTCCTAAAATAGAGTCTACATCTTCTCCTGCTCCAAACTATGACCCTGGAACTACTTTTCAGTGACCAGTGAACTATCCTTCGGAACCTACTGATCAAGATCTTCCTTGTGACCCACCCACTTAACCCCAACTCAACTGCTAAATTGAGTCTTGCCACCATCAACTCTGGAACTGAATGTGATCGGAAAGTCACATTTCACAGAAAACACTGGATTTAAATATCATGTAATCTACATAACCGAGCACTGGAGCTTTTACTCACATTCTTAGTTTAAAATCGCAAAGCTTCCAGCTAAGTGCACAGGTCATGTGTCATGTTTTTCATGTTGTGGTGTAATTCCACATTTTAAGTTCATTTTCCAAACTCAAACAGACCAACTTTTCATTTTGAGACAAAAAAAGGTCAAAACCACTACTTTGTGGGCCAACAATTTCTCTCTTTCCTGACCAAAATCACTTGGCTTTTCAAGAACATTACTGAGATTTTTTTGTGTGCTCCAATACAAATGCATGCATTCCTGCCAGATTTGATCTCTGCACACTTTGAGATCTTTCACTTTCTCCTCATGCCATTCCAATCATGCCTTATTTAACTCTTTCCAAGTGATATCCATAGCTTCTGCTTTCTGCGCTTTGATTTGCCTTCCCAACATTTATCATCTCCCACGCAGTTCACAAAGCACTTCCTTTAAATCCTCTTTGGGTTTTAAATAGTCTTTTGGGAATTGCATACTTACTTGGATTCCTGCTATTATATCCTGTGTCTCAATACTGGCAAGCACTCGTTATTTGGTATCGTGTCATTAACCCTTCAAGGTCACTTTACAGTCTCAAAACTTTCCATTGAAAGGTCTCAATGGACAATTCTACAGGCCCTTTCATGGCCTCTGTATTGTCCATTATGCGCACACAGTGACTTTATACGCACAACATCAACTTCAGAACCAGAGCACTCCTTCCAGGATGGTGAAAAAAACATGCTATACAATATAAAATCTATATTTTTAATAGACTGAGGAACAATTGCAAACTTACAAGGCCCCTTTATCTCACACATATTAAATTTAATGTATTTATAAAAACAAACACTTCCCATCAACGTTGTTTGATTCCGCAATGTTGTGAGGAAAGATCTGCAAGCTCCGAGCCGAACAAATACTGCACAGGATAACAATTGCTTTAGACTCTTTCATGGACAGAAATAGAAACCCTTTATAGTCTTTGGCCTCCCTATCTATTTCTACTCAACCAACATTAGACACAATGAGTTTCTTCCAAGCTTCATTTTCTGATGCAACTTATAGAAAGTTTTGTCATGTGCATCAATGCCACTGTTTTAACACCATTTACTTTACAAAGTGAAAACTCGATCAGTGTTCCCATTTCTCCCACAAGTCTACCACAATCTGCTTCCAACAAACTCTGTCATATGCTAATGAAACATACAAGTTTCTTAATATCACTTCTGTCTACATTATCCTTTTGTTTTAAAAAAAGTTGAACAGCATCATCTTTCTCCCAAAAGTCAGGTTACTTTTATTCTCCAGCTACCCTTTGTTTTCCATATCTCAACTGACAAACATTTAGCTGTCTATGAGAAGTATCACAAGCATTCACCAGAGATGCTGTCACTTTTACCTGACACTCAATTTTAGTCCAAATGGCATTCCACTATCAATTAAACCTATTCATGAGGTCTACCATACAGTTATAATCTCCCTCACATTTTCAAAAGTTTACTCTAACTTCAATTAACAAATCCACTGATGTCATAATATTTATATTTCCCCAACAAATACAATACTGAATTTCATATTTCTTGTCCTAAGCCTTAATTACTATGCTTCAGGAAAAAAACTCCAGCACTAAATACCACAGCTTTAACTTCTCATAATTTGAAAGTTAATCTTCCAAAAGGCAAGAATAAGCATCCCTCACTTTACCAGGGAAATTTATTGCATAAGTAGTTCATGACTCCTTTAGTCAATTCAAATTTTTAGCAAACTTTCACAAATGAGATTCTTTCTCTAGCCCTTCTGTAAAGCGGCATGGTGGCACAGTGGTTAGCACTGCTGCCTCACAGCGCCAGAGACCCAGGTTCAATTCCCGCCTCAGGCAACCGTCTGTGTGGAGTTTGCACATTCTCCCCGCGTTCGCGTGGGTTTCCTCCGGGTGCTCTGGTTTCCTTCCACAGTCCAAAAATGCTAAATTGCCCGTAGTGTTAGATGAAGGGGTAAATGCAGGGGGGTGGGTTGCTCTTCGGTGGGTCAGTGTGGACTTGTTGGGCCGAAGGGCCTGTTTCCACACTGTAAATAATCTAATCTAAATTTAGGACCAAAAGCGAGATTTTTGGTTAAATCTAAATTCCAAGTGGAGCTCACCTCCTTATCCGAACTACTAGACCTTACTCATGTGACCGATGTTTACCTTTACCCAGTTGATGCTCCCTCATCTCTATCTTGAAGTCGAAACATTCACCTGTCTCTTTCAACCTTGAACAGCTTTATCTATAGAACATAGAAAAGTACAACCTAGAACAGGCCCTTTGGCCCATGTTGTTGCGCTAAGGATTACTCCTAATCCAAAATAAAATAATAACCTATGCACCCCTCAATTCACTGCTATCCATGTGCATGTCCAGCATTCGCTTAAATGTCCCTAATGACTCTGCTTCCACCACCACCGCTGGCAATACATTCCATGCATTCACAATTCTCCACAAAAAGAACCTTCTTCTGACTTACCCTCTATACCATTCTCCTAATATCTTAAAACTATGACCCCTCGTACCAATCAATCCTGCCCAGGGGAAAAGTCTCTGACTATTGACTCCATCCATGCCTCTCATTATCTTGTATACCTTGATCAGGCCATCTCTCTTCCTCCTTCTCTCCAGAGAGAAAAGTCCAAGCTTAGTCAACCTTCATAAGGCAAGCCCTCCAGTCCAGGCAGCATCCTGCTAAACTTTCTTTGCATTCTCTCCAAAGCCTCCGTATCTTTCCTACAGTACTGGACACAATAATCCAAGTGTGGTCTCACCAGGGACTTGTAGAGCTGTAGCAAAACCTCGCAGCTCTTAAACTCGATCCCTCTGTTAATGAAAACCAAAACACCATATGCCATCTGCAACTGAATTCTAGATAACACAAGCTGTATTGCACTTGGGTTAGATTTTTTTTTCAATTGCAGATGTTGTGCCACTACTTCAACTATGTCATATTTTTAGCTTTGGCTTTTCAACCTTTCTGCTAATCCTATTAAGCTTCCATTTGTCAATACTTGCACAGCACTCAGGGATACATCTTCCTTTTCAGAAAAGGCAACCAACACATTCATTTGGGTTTTCACTATGTTTATTAAAATTGGCCCTGAAAATCTAAAACACCCTTAACCTCTGCAAGTCCCACCGCATTTGTATGTGGCCTAAAATTCTGCAAGAGCCCCAAATTATGTTATGAACCTGAACCAGACTGCCATATTTATAATTATGATCTCATAAGGGATAAGTAACCTTTATTTATAATAGACAAAAGATGAGTTCCAGAAACATACCAAAATAATAAAGCCACACGATTCCACAGTCCTAGACAAACAACAAGGCTTTACTATACAAGTTAGAACAATAAAATTGACAATACACATACAACTTGTTTGTAACTCTCAAAATGTACCTCTGGTACTCATGAATAATATACTGTGATTGAACAGTCCACAATGCACATCATTTAGAAAATGTAATCAAGAAAAATCTCCCTCCAAATGTTAATGGCAGTGGGTCATCAAATCTCAAACTTTGCACAAGAGTGCAATTCTTCACCTTTGCTGATCTGGCCTTGAAATTCCCTCTCAAGAGCTGTTCTATCATGGACTGCTTTAATGGGTACTTCTGATCTGGTTGATCACATTCCTATCCTCGGTCTAGGCTCCCTGGATCCCAAACGCAGCACTCATTCACAAACATAACTCCAGCTCTTCACTAACAACCAGCTTCACCAAACCAGGCCAATCCGTCAGTCTTTTAGCTAAGGAATTGTGGATGAGTTCAAAACAGCAAAGTTCCAGATTGAGTCCCACAACCCAGGCTGAATTATGCTATTTGAGTCAGCACAGTGCTTAAGGACATGACAATGGTCTTCCAAGACTTGGCTAGTGAAGGAAGAAACAAAAATCAGTTTAGATTCTAATTCTGATTACTGAGCAGTGATCTCTGTTGGAAGTTTATGCAGACTTTAGGAACATACCGTTGTAGTAAGATTAAAAAAAAAGACAGCCATCAGCCTATCTTAGCTCATCAAGTCTGGACAGTCCCCTCTCCCTCTCAGAGAATTCAATTATGTTTTTAAATTATTCCAAAGCCGTTCTATATTCATGTACTGCTCCTTATCAATTCGTTAAATTGATCAATAAATGATGTAGAATTTTCTGAGATTACTCAGAGTCATACAGGATGGAAATAGACCTTTTGGTCCAACCAGTTCACGCTAAATGCAATCCCGAACTAATCCCAGGTCCTGGTCCAGATCCCTCCAAACCTTACCTATTCATGTACTTATCCAAAATGTCTTTTAAACACGTCCACCACTTCATCAGAAAGTTCATTGTACATGCAAACCACCCTGTGTAAAAAATCAATTTGCCCTTCATGTCCTTTTTAAACACCTGTCCTCTCACCTTAAAAATATGACCCCTAGTCTTGAAAAGCACTATCCCGTGGAAAAGACAATTACCATCAACCCTATGTATACCCCTCATTATTTTATAAACTTCTTTAAGGTCCCCTCTCAACCTCTTACACTCCTTCCTAAGTTTTGTTTTAATTGCTTGATCTCATAGTCAGTTAAAAACAAGGAGAGGACAGGCAATGTTATGAAGCATATAAATTTTTAAAAATGAGAATCTCGGAAAAAAAAAACTCAATACATCCATTTAGCCTACCCAAGCATTTATGCAACAGTTGAGTATCACCATTCCCCAATAACTTGCCATATACTTACTGCCTTGTATTCAGCCATATGCACCTACAAGATTGAGAGACAATTATCTTCTTTAAAGAAAATAAAAGGCCAGCTTCTACAATTTTTTTTCCTATACCTCATTCTCCTGGCTTGGAATCAGATATCCTGTCACCGTTCTGAACTCGCCCATTTCCGGAATGCCATGTCATCTAGACTGTCTTGGCTTCTACTTTAGGAATGGTCATGTCGAGAAAGTAAACAGAGAAACCTGAACTTGGCAATCTACTCCAGCAAAACAAATTATGGCTTTGAGCAGAAGGACTAGAAAGGAAATTGGTAGGAAACAGCAAATGGGAAAAGGAGAAAATTAGGCCATGGGATATTAAATATATTAGTGATTCTGGCAGTTAATGGGAGTTCAGAAAAATTTCAAGCTGGCTTTAAAGATATTTGGTCATTAAAATAACTGAGAAACTGGATTACATAAAAAGTGACTTGTATCGATGAACCAGAAACACCAATTTAGTGATGGAGAAGAATCTCTTCACTAAACTTAACTGCATATTTTAAATTTGAAATAGGGTTCAATACCATACAAGTCATATTTTTAAAAATCTGTAGAATAGATGCAGCATTTCTGGATGCCATATATCCCAATCATCCATCTGGAGGAGGAACCGAAGATATGGTCACACTATTATGACAGGAGGTTGATCGCCTTCCTTCAAAGACTGTACAATTCTAGAATAAATTTTCAGAAGAGCAATACATTTGGAAGTTTAGACTCACTGGGGAGGTAATTACTGAGATATGTGCTTCGCTGGCTCCAGTTTTCGAGGATCCTCAGCGATTTCAACTGTTCTGCCTTTGGCTGTTAAGGTTACAGCAGTCATTAACCTTTATCTACACGCTTTTTCCAGGTACTAGTGCGAGTACAGTGGCACTAGTCAAAGCGTCATACAAACCTGCATCTAGGAAACAAAAACATTGTTCCAGAAAGTCAGTTGTTTATTCACTTCCTCAATATCATGAAGAAGCAGTTGGCCATAAAATGTTATGCTGCTGTAGGCTTTCCTATTGTGCTGCACTAACTCTAGGTAGACTGTATTCACACAGAAATATGGGGGAGATTCACATATATCATGCATCAACTACTCTACTCTGTCGATAAGCATGTAAATCCTGAAGGTTTAAAAACCTCCTCCTTCAGTCTGACCTCACTCCGTGCCCCTAACTTATTTGAGCAATGGAACCAGATATAAATTAATTCTAATGAAAGGTCATGACCTGAAACATCAACTCCATGGACAGAATCATGTGCACTCCTCATGACAAGTGGCAGGGGTAGTATTTAACCAGGTGGGCATATGGTAGGTGTGAAGTGCATCACCTTCTTGCCCCTAAACCAATTAAGCCTGGGTCAGAAAATTGCCATTTCAAAACATTCAAATTGTACAGTTCCCATAAGAGCAATGTCATTTACCCCAATTTCGACATTAACCATCAATTGACCTGTCTAAATGAAAATAGTAATTAGTGAAAAAATTGACTTGTGAATGTTTAGAGATACAATGTAAGACTATTTTAAAAATTGCATCACAATAACTAATGTTCAAATACAGGACAGGCTCAAGTCTGAATGCCCAGTGAGTAAATCTTGGAGAAAAGGTTTTATTTTAGAAAGATAACTAATGTGTGTAAAATGTTGTACACTGGGTTCACTGTATATTTTACTGAAATTTGGAGAAAGGATGTAGTGGCACATACTAGTGAACTGTTACAATTAATTTACAAATCAAAAATTTTCAAGTATGTTCTGATCAGGGCAACAATCAAATACATGCCTCTGGGTCTGACAATATCAGTGTAATTGCAATTCTTACAATTTTTATCTAAGGCACCTGCTAGAGCTTAAACTTTTGTTGCAATCCATGTGCTGTTTATTGATTTATTCATGCCTTTAAAAGGCGCATATATACTTTGAAAACAAGACTGTATAGTGCACTTTATCTAGCAGAGAATAAAAGCACCATTTTGCAGTGAGTACAATTCCTTGAGGAAATAAATAATGTATGCCTTGCATGCCCTCCCACTTGTGAAGTACCCACCTTGTACTTACTAGTCTCCACAAAGGCAGAACCTAGTTCAGGGAACTACAACTTGGGGAAATCACAGGTGGAAATCTATAAACTATTAGTGACTCAGATACACAGCAGTTCCACAAAACCTGGAAACATACCAGCTGTCAATCATGGAAAAATCCCACAATCACATGAATTGTTCAATATGTTAGAGGGTTCTCAAGAATAGTCCCAAGGATGACAAATTTCACTGATGCTCTTAGATTGAGAAGCAGAGTCTGTTTTCCTTGGAGAAGGTTGAGAAGAGGTTTAATAGCCATATTCAAATGACATTCTGGACAGAAGAATCAATAGGGTTGAATTGTTCCCATTGGTGGAAAGATCAGAAATCAGAGGGCACGGATTTAATATGATCGGTATGAAAATTAACGATGGCAACACAAGGAAAACCTTCGACAAACAGCAAATGGTTACGATCTGAAATTCACTACTTGAGAGGGTTGTTCAATTAAGGCATTCCAAAAAGAGAATTATATTATCATCTTAAAAGGAAGAGTGCATGGCTCCAGGCTCCAGGGAAATTGCACTTTAAAGATTTATCGGATAACTATATCATAAACGGAAGCCATTTAATCAGTCATGTTAGTGCTAGATGTCTGAAATTCCAAAAGTATCCAGAAGTTACCTTTTTTAAAAAAAATGCTCATTAGAATCTAATGATTAAGCATTTCATAAAAAACATTCATTCTTCTGTATTCAATCTTCTCATCAGATTCCTGAACAACAAGAGTAGAATGTATAAAAATTGGCAAGTGAGGTGAACTTCTGAGCTGGAAAGCACAAATTTTTTCCATAATATTAATCCTCAAATATTATCCTACAGTTCTGTGCATGTCCCATTTACAAATCTTAATTTTGAAGTTACTAAATTGTTGGTGCTTCAAATTGTAGGAGCATAAAAACCACTTTTATTCCAGTAGCATGAAAGATTATATCTTGGAAGCAGGTCCAATATTAGTATCACAGCTTTAATGCAATTATGGCATTACACATCTGGTGCCATTGATACTCACTTCAAGAAATGCTTCTTCCTTGCTTTGCTAGAGACAAAGAAATATTTAGCAACCTGGAAAATCTTGGTAACTCAGAGGCATTTTGTAGCAGCTACAACTGAGCTCCTAGAACTTTATACAGGCCAAAATTGTTATGAATGTTCTCGACGCCCATACAATGGACATGCCCAATGTTCATCCAAGCTGATGACATAATACTATTAACATGGGAACTTACATGTGGAAATTGTGACCCAGGCTTTTGGGAATGCTACTTCTCATTAGGGCAACTGCATCCAATTCAGTTACAATTGCATCAGCATTTCATCTGAAAAACATCCTTGATCTTCATCCAAAGTATCAAAATATCACTCTGGGCAGAACTCTCACCAATCAGCCCCATCTTATCAATATTAGTTAAAAAAGTAAAACCAGGGTAAATGCAGTCCAGAAATAGGCCAGAAAATACCACAGGGGAGCACAGCCAGCTCACACAGCAAAAGATGACTTTACCTATTCTGTTGTTCTGCCTTATGGTCCTGCAACCACCACAGAGATCATGACAAATAGAAAAAAAAATTGTGAAGACAAATTCAAGCTCAAGTCATGTTAAAGTCCATCTAAATGAGTAGCTCCAACTGATATCCCACACTGGTTTGCTTTTCAACTTTCACAGAGCCTTCTTGCTTTGCAGAATGGAAAAATGATCAGTAATGTCAAACTAATTAAGACAAAGAAAATGCACCAAGGAAGTGCTTCACATTGCCTGCATAGTTAATCAGTAGGTTACATCCATGCAGCTTCTATCAACCTGAGCAGAAACGATCAACCCCTCAAAGACTTGACACCAAAGATACTGGGTCCCAGATCTCCCTTGAAGACAGTAGACATTGTTCAACCAAGTCTACACTTCACATTAACAGTATGGACATCTGTTCATTTAATGGAATGTAAGAAGGATAATGCAAATGGCAATCGTGACCACAAGCCCCAACAAGGAACACATTACAACAGGCATCAGCATGATCTGTTGCTGAGACATCTCAATTTTCCACACTGCATCTCAAGCATCCATCCAATGGCCAAATCAGACATTCTATTACAGATATTTTTAACCAATCTATTCAGATATGATATGATGCACCTCTGAAGCAGCTGGGACTTGAATCCAGAAATCTTGGTTCAGAAACAGGGACACTACGACAGCACAGGAGCCTGAGACGTTCCATTATACTTTTAATAAACCATTTTCAAAGACATTATGACATCATCTCTGGAGGATAGGCAACTTGAACATTCTAGCCCAGAGACAGGAACACCATCACTGCTTTAGACATTGCCACAAGATAGGAAATAGAGTACGATATTTCAATGATATGCAGTTTTAGGAGGCGAGATATAACTCAGATACAGAATATGGTCTGCCAGTATGATTATGTGTAATTTTAAAAGCACCATTTCATTTTCTTTTTTATTTAATTGGGGGCTTCAATGGCTAGGCCAGCATTCAACTACTCATTCCTAGCTGCCCTTGAGAAGGTAATAGTAAGTTGCCTACTAGAACCGTTGCAGTTCATTTGTTGCGGATACATCCACAATGCTGTTAAGCAGGGAATTTCAGGATTTTGTTCCAACAGCAGTGAAGGAACAGCGACAGATTCCCAAGTCAACTGGGCTTGTGGCTTGGAGGGGAACTTGCAGATAGTAGTGCTCCTATATTTCTGCTGCCTTTGTCCTCGATGGTAGAGGCCATGGGCTTGGAAGATACTAAGCAGCCTTTGTGAATTTCTGCAGTGCATCTTGCAAATGGTCACAGTGCGGTTGTTGTGCAGTGGAGGGAAGGGGTAAATGTAGGTGCATGTGATGCCAAGCAAAAAGGCTGTATTGACCTGGATTGTACCGCACTTTTTAATTTGTTCATGGGACATGGGCATCCCTGGCTAAGCAAGCTTCTATTGCCCATCCATAAATACCCAGAGTGCAGTTTAGAGTCAATGGTGATGCTATGATTCTGCAGGCAAATCTAAACAAGACCAAGTAAGGGTGACAGATTTTCTTCCCGAAAGAACATTAGTGAACCAGAAGTGTTTTTATGACAATTGGCATTGGTTACACGGTCACTATTAGTTTAGCCTTCTTAAATTCCAGATTTTATTCCATTCAAATTCTGCCATGGTGAGATCCAAACCCATGCCCCAGAGTATTAGCTTAGGATTCTGGATTACAAATCTATTGAGGGTGCATATTGTTGGAGGGGCACTCATCCACACAACTGGGAGTATTCCATTACAATATTAACATGTGCCTTGTTGACAGTGGACAGGGTTTTGGAAGTCGGGAAACTCATCAACAATCATTTCTTTGAGGTGAGAACACCTAGGTTCCTTGGGACAATGGGTTTTATGTTTCTGCCTTACCTTTTGTCCAGGTCTCTCTGCATTTGGATATGGACTACTTCAGCATCCGAAGAATCACACAAGATGTTTAACATTGTACTGTCAGTAGTGAACATTCCCAGTTCTGAACTCATGATTGAGGGTAGGTCATTAATGAATCAGCTGAAGATGGTTGGGCCTAGGCTACTACCCTGAGGAAGCGCCACAGCAATGTCGAGACCTCCAACAACCACAACCATCATTCTTTGTGCAAGCCATGGCACCAACCAGTGGAGATTCCCCCAAACCTCTCATTCCCAATCAATTTTGGTTTTTCTAGGGTTTTTCTTTCATGCCACATTCAAACAAAGGCTGCAGTTAAGTCAGAAGTTATACAGGCCTGATGGAATCTCAGCTAAACATCAGTGAGCAAGTTATTCCTTTGCAAGTGCTATTTGATAACATAATTACCACTTCCATCATTTTACTGGTGATCAAAACGGATGTGTTGACGATGAGACAGGTTGGAATTGTCCTGCTTTGTGTGTGCAGGACATACCTAGTCAATTTTCCAAACTGGTGAGTAGTTACTAGTATTGTAAGCTAGAGATGTGGCCTATTCTAGAGCGTAAGTCTTTACTACTATTGCTGGAATATTGTCAAGAGTGTATAATCTAATATTTTCAGCTTTTTCTTAATACCGTGTGGAAGGAACCAAATTGGCTGAAGAATAATTTGTCATGCTGGAATTTGTTATGCAAAACATTTGGTGCGGCAGAACTATTTATTTATAACACATCCTAAGCCATTTTTTTTCCAAAAGAGCATGATCGATTAGGTTAAAAATCTGTGTCACATCAGGCAGGGGAAAAATCTTTCTGGAATTTCTCTACCAATAACACCATAGAATTGCTATGATGCAGGTGGTAGCTATTTGGCCGATCTTGCTGGTAGTGTCTTCAATCTCTTCATTACTTCATGCCAATCTCCTGCTTTTTCCTCTATTCTTCTATCCAAATAATTATCCTATACATTCCTGAACACCTTAATTGAATCTGCCTTGATCACACTTTCACACAATGCATTCCACACATTTACTATGCCCTCCCATTCTTCTTCTTTTTGCGAGCAGGAACAGCTTCCCTATCTACTCCATCTGATGATTTTGAAAACCTCTATCAAATATCATCTCAATCTCATTCTTTCCAAGAATATCAGTCCCAACCTCTCCAATTAACCTCATAACTGAAGTTTGTCATTCTTGGAACAATTCTTGCAAATTGCATTGGAGAGAGTGCAGAAACATTCACATCTTTCCTATAATGTAGTGTCCACAACTGTACACAATAGTCCAGCTGAGGTCTCACAAACATCTTGTACAAGTTCAACATCAATTTGTATTCTTGTACTCTGTGCCCTTATTAATAAAGCAATGACCTTGCATGCTTTATTAACTTCTCTCTATATCTGTCTTGCAATTTTCAATGATCAGTGCATATATACATTTAGGTTTCTGCTTTTGCACCCTTTTAGAATCGTATCCCCTCTTTTGCACTGTCTTTCTATTTTATTCCTATAAAAGTGATCACCTCAGAGTGTTCTGATTTGGTCATGGTGCAGCTGCAAGCATGGGAGGTAAGAGAACCCAGAGGAAAGAAAAGGATCTCACAGCCGATTTGTGTGAGAAAGGGACCTGTAGAGTGGATTAGCTGGCAGATCATGGCACCAAAGGGAAAAGGAGAATATTCAAGTGGGGGAGAACAACAATAAAGCTTGCACTGGTAGTTGGGAATTGGTTAGTGAGGGGGGGCTGACACTCTTCGCTGCAGCAAAAAAGCCAGAGTTCAAACTGGATCACAGCTTTGTCTGCCTACTGCCAAGATTTTGGAATATCTGCTGAGGGATGGAGAGCAACTTGGAGTAGGATCAACCAAAGAGCTGGCTTTATTAAACATGGCATTGTGTAATGTGGCCTGATTAACTAATGATATCAATGTTAAGACATCTCTAGGTAGCAGTGACCACAATGTGCCTGAATTTTACATCCAATTTAAAGAGAAAATTGGACAAAGATTAGTATTTTAAACTAAAAAAAACATAACTAAGTGGACTGGAAAGTAGCTCGCTGAAAAAAGCTGGTTGGTTAGATCAATGTAAGTGCAGTGGCAGATATTAAAGAGACTGTTTCAGAATACTGAAAATAAATTTGTTCCTACTCTAAGGAAAAATTCTAAGGGGATAGCCCACCATCTGTAGTTAACTACATTTTGATGCTTACCTTAAAGAAAAAATATATAATTGCCCGAGGATAAGTGGCCAGATCAGTGACTGACCAGAACATAAAGAGTCGCAGAGAATACCTAAAGATTTATGAAGTAGTTAGACAGTATGATAGAAAGCTACTTAGAAATTCAAAAATGGATGGTAAGAATTTCTACAGGGTTTGAGAAGATTTGTGGCTCAGGTTGAGGTTCTGGATGTAGGTTTGCTCGCTGAGCTGGAAGGTTCATTTCCAGACGTTTCGTCACCCTACTTAGTAACATCTTCAGTGGGCCTCCGGGCGAAGCCCTACTGATAATTCCTGTTTTCTATTTACATGTTTGGGTTTCTTTTTATCATTTCCTGTCCTTTTTCTCAGGGGGTGGTAGATGGGGGTATAACTCGATTTGTTTGTTAATAGAGTCCCAGTTGGAATACCATGCTTCTAGGAATTATTGTGCGTGTCTGTGTTTGACTTGTTCTAGGATGGATGTGTCATCCCAGTCAAAGTGATGTCCTTCCTCATCCGTATGTAAGGATACTAGTGAGAGAGGGTCATGTCGTTTTGCAGCTAGTTGATGTTCATGCATCCTGGTGTCTAGTTTTCCGCCTGTCCAATGTCCAATGTAGTGTTTATTACAGTTCTTGCATGGTATTTTGTAAATGACATTGGTTTTGCTTGTTGTCTGTATAGGGTCTTTCAACTTCATTATCTACTGTTTTAGTGTGTTAGTGGGTTTTTAGGCTACCATGATGCCAAGGGGTCTGAGTAGTCATAGAACATAGAACATTACAGCGCAGTATAGGCCCTTCGGCCCTCGATGTTGCGCCGACCTGTCATACCAATCTGAAGCCCATCTAACCTACACTATTTCATGTACATCCATATGCTTGTCCAGTTACGACTTAAATGTACTTAAAGTTGGCGAATCTACTACCATTGCAGGCAAAGCATTCCATACCCTTACTACTCTGAGTAAAGAAACTACCTGACATGTGTCCTATATCTATCACCCCTCAATTTAAAGCTATGCCTCCTTGTGCTCGCCATCACCATTCTTGGAAAAAGGCTCTCCCTGTCCACCCTAACCCTCTGATTATCCTATATGTCTCTATTAAGTCACCTCTCAACCTTCTTCTCTCTAACAAAAACAGCCTCAAGTCCCTCAGCCTTTCCTCGCAAGACCTTCCCTCCATATCAGGCAACATCCTAGTAAATCTCCTCTGCACCCTTTCCAAAGATTCCACATTCTTCTTCTAATGCGGTGACCAGAATTGTACACAATACCCCAAGTGCGAACGCACTAGAGTTTTGTACAGCTGTAGCATAACCTCATGGTTCTGGAACTCGATCCCTCTATTAATAAAAGCTAAAACACTGTATGCCTTCTTAACAACCCTGTCAACCTGGGTGGCAAATTTCAAGGATCTGTGTACCTGGACACCGAGAATTCTCTGCTCATCTACACTACCAAGAATCTTACCATTAGCCCAGTACCTTGCATTCCGGTTACTCCAACCAAAGTGAATCACCTCACACTTGTCCGCATTAAACTCCATTGCCACCTCTCAGCCCAATTCTGCTTATCGATGTCTCTCTGTAACCTACAACATCCTTTGTCACTATCCACAACTCCACCGACCTTAGTGTCGTCTGCAAATTTACTAACCCACCCTTCTACGGCCTCATCCAGGTCGTTTATAAAAATAACGAACAGCAGTGGATCCAACACCGATGCTTGCGGTACACCACTGGTAACTGGACTCCAGGATGAACATTTCCCATCAACCACCACCCTCTGTCTTCTTTCAGCAAGCCAATTTCTCATCCAAACTACTATATCTCCGACAATCCCATTCCTCCGCATTTTGTACAATAGCCTTCTGTGGGGAACCTTATCTGGCAGTCATTTCAGAGATGTCTTTGATGCATGGGAGAGTGGGTTGCTGGATGTGTTTTGTCTGCTCGTTTGGGTTTGTTGCTTCAGAAATCGGCGGACTGTGTTCATTGGGTACCTACTCTTTTCGAATACACGGAACAGGTGATTTTCCTCTGCTCCGTGAAGTTCCTCTGTGCTGTGTTGGCTCGTTGAAATAATGTTCTGATGCAGCTTCATTTGTGGATGTTGGGATGGTTGCTTTTGTAGTTCAATATTTGGTCCGTATGTGTTGTTTTCCTGTAGACGCTGGTTTGAAGTTCCCCATTGGCTGTTCGCCCTGACATCTAAGAATGGAAGTTTGTTGGTGTTTTCCTTCTCTTTAGTGAATTTTATGCCAATAAGGGTATTATTTGATGGTATCTGCACACACTGTAGAGGATGAAAAATCATTCCAGTAGTATTTGTAAATCAGAAGGTGGACAGAAGAGGGAACTTAGCAAAATTGCAATCACCTTAATCAATGAGAGCCCATTTCCCAACCAATCAACATTTTCCTTTCATGCAGTATAAATGTTGGTTTTCTCATTAAGATGGTAAAATAACTCCAGAGAGACTGGTATCTCATCACCAAGTCAGCTTTTATTTACACATGGAAAGTCCTCGACACTGATCCAGTTCCCTCAGAGCCAACTCTCAGAGTGAACAGGATATGTGACACTCCTATTCGTGTCCATCAGCGAGGGCTCCCTGATTAGACCACATTTACAGCCTCAATCAGGAAACTCATTCTATGAGGACCACCTGGCTGACAATTTCTACACCAATATTCTTGCCAATCGCCGTGATGAGTTCAAGATGAGAAACTTAAACAAATTGCATCTGTCTTTCTTCAGCAATACTTAGTTACAAGGGAAGCATCACTGAGTAAACTGATGGAGCTGAGGGTTAACAAGTCCTCAGGCTCTAATGGACTGAATTCATGTTCTGAAAAGAGGCAGCTATTAAGGTGGTTGATGCTTTCGCATTAATTTTCCAAAATTCCCTATAGATTCTGAAAAAGATCTATCAAATTGGGAAGTACAGATTACAATCTCTCTATTCAAGAAGGGAAGAATAACTATAGAAAGTTTCAACAAAGGAGCTGGGGGTACTTGTTCACAAAACACAAAGCTTTCACACAAGTGCGGAAGGTAATCAAAAAGACTAATGGAATGTTGCGCCTTATTTCAGGAGTGGGAAGGTGTATAAAAGTAGGTAGGTCTTGTACATGGTGCTGATGAGAACACAATTGGAGTACTGTGAGCAGTTTTGGTCTGCTTTTCTCATTGGAATCATTGAAAATAGTGAAACCTCTCTCATTGGAGAGAAGTTTCACTAGGGTAATTTTCAGTACGAAAGGATTTGTCTTTTCAGCAAAGGCTAAGCAGGTTGGGACTCTACTCAGAGCGAAAGAACAAGAAATGATCTCATTGTAACATAGAAGATTCTTAATGGACTTAACAGGGTAAATGCTGAGAGGACATTTCAGTCGAGGCCCTGACAGCATAGTGTCAGAATAAAGGGGTGTCAATTTAAGACTGAGAGGAGAAGGTATTTCTTCACTCGAAGGATTGAAAGTCTTTGGAACTCCTTGTCACAGAGCTGTGGGAGCAGAGTCTTTCTGTGAATTTAAGGTTGAGTTAAATAGATTCTTGACCAGTAGGGGATTAAAAGGTTATGGGGAAAAGGCAGAAAAGTGGACATGAAAAATGTCTGATCAGCCATGATGTTCTTGAATGGCTGTGCAGGCTCAAAGGGCAAAATGGCTACTCCTATTTCTACCTCTTAGAGGAAACAAAAAACAGGAAATGATTAGCTTGACAACAGATGTGGGAAATAAGTCAGAATCGATTAAAGAGGTTATAAGTAGATACTTCAAAAATCTTATAGTAGTCAGGAAGAGTTAACATGAGTCCACGAAAACAAAAACCTATTTAACCAACTTACTAGATTTCTTTGAATGAGTAACTTATATTGTGGATGAAAGACAGCCAGGAAGCAAATTGTACTTGGATTTCCAGAAATCAGTTTAAAAACTTGTGGTGCACTAGCATAGATACAGAATTGGTTGGCTGGCTGGCAGAAAACAGAGCATGCACAAGTCTTTGTCAGTTGGCGGAATGTGATGAATGAAGTGCCATAATGGTCTGTGATGGGGCCTCAACGTTTTACAAATTATATCAATGACTAAGATGCAAGGGATTAAAGCACATTAGCGAAGTTCACAAATGACAAAAGATATATAGGAAAATATGTTGTGAAGATGACATCAGGTGTTTGCAGACAGCAATAGATAGGTTGAGTGAGTCAGCAAAAATCTGGAAGATGGAGTATAATGTGAGAAAATGAAAAGTTGGTAATTTTGGCAGGAAGAATAAAAAAAAGCAGATTCTGAATTAAATATAGAACAACTGTATCATTCTGAAGTGCACAGAGATCTAGGTGTTCTCATACATGAGTGACAAAATGTTATACTCCAGTTACAGAATGCAATCGTGAGACCATATCTCAAACCTGTGCAGTTTTGGTCTCCTTACTGGAGGAAGGAGATAAATGCCTTGGAAGCAGTTCAGTCATGTTATTATGTTGATACCTGAAGTGAATGGTTGGCTTAAGAAGATAGCTGGATAGACTGGGCGTAATTCCAAAGGAACTTAGAAGAGAACGAGGAGTGATTGAATGGAGTATCGTAGATATTGAATGGTCTTAACAAGTTGGACTTGGAAAAGATATTTCTTTTTCTTTAGAACCAATGCACCATTTAAAAAGTGGGAGTCAATGTTTTAGGACACAAGTGACTTCTTTTTCTTTCAAAAGGTTGTATAACTTTCAAACTCTGTTCCAGAAGGCAGTGGAAGTGATATTAATTGATAACTTTTACATTTTGGGTTGACAAGTGGCATGTAACATGCAGGTCACACAAGTGCAAAACAATGACCATTGCCAACATAATTACCTATCCCCCATAACATTCACTGGCATTACCATCACTGACTACCCCATTACTGACATCCTGGGGGGGGTGAACTGGATTAATAAATACGGTGGCAACCGTATGTCAGAGACTGGGAATTCTGCAGCGACTAATTGACGTCATGATTTCCCCAAACCTATCCAAGGCTCAAATAGGCAGTGAGATGGAATACTCACTTGGATGAATGCAGCACATAGCAATTGCAGAATTAGTTTGTGATTTACTTGAAGAGTCCTTTTGGCTTTTCTCACATTAAGCCGAACAATGGGTTGCTATAGTAGTAAGAATGAATATATATCCTGTTTGTAAGCTCAAGTTATTATATCTTTAAGCATAGCAAACTTTGTTTTAATTGACATCTTATGAACCTGCACTCTCTACAAACAGGCAAAAATTATATACCTCAAATACCAGAAGTTTACTATATTATCATAGTCTGCGCAATGTCAGTGTAGTCAGTTGAGGGTGCAAGAAGGCTCTCTACTGTTAAGTTTTATTTGAGGCAAAGTTACATTATACTTCAGTGATTTAAGGTGCAAATAAAGTATTACAATTATATTTTTAATACTTAGTGTGTCTTTTTATGTTGATTACATGGACCACTTGATCAACTGGAATATTCGATCAACCAGTACACTCCTGGTCCCATACGTGGTGGCTACTAACAAGTTTGTTGTATAACATTAAGCAAATATCGAGTATGGTCAAAGTTTATTGTTACATTTTGTCATTGTCTCTTCTAAGCAGCATGGCTGCAACTTGAATCTTCCAAATTGAATAGGCCAAGTAGAAGTCAGCTGCTTTAAGTTAGCGAGTGTGCACATCCACTCAAAAAATTTAAAACATTTGAGTGCCTGAATGGATAGACCACGTGAACAAAGAAATTACAGAGAACATTGTTTCTTGGTGGTCTTACATTTTTTGGTCTTACCTCATTTTCTACTTTCAAATGTGTTTGATAAACAGGCAGTTAGCATACAGGTCCAGCAAGAAATTCAGAAAACAAATAACATATTGTTTGCATATGACTGTTGCAAATAAATTTCTTCGCTCAGGCTGTAATCCTTGCATTTACAACAGAAAATGCTGGAAATACTGAGCAGATCCAGCAGTATTTGTAGAAATGGAAACAGTATTAAATTTCACATTAAGGACTTTTCTTCAGGACTAATAAAAGTATACTGAAGTACAAGAGTAAGGAAGTCTCAACAACTGCATGTCTGGCATACTGTGGATGGTTTTGGTCTTCATATTTGGACATCATAAATGGCTAACTACTTACTCTTAGAGTGTGCCCTAAAATTCCCAGCTAGAGGAAACATTTTCATACCTTTTACCCTACGAATGCTTTGATTAATGCCATAAATAATTATAGCAAAACAAATTTACTTGAACTTTGATTGTTTTGGAACAAAAAATAAATTCATCTTGAAAATGGTACATGGTACAACCATGGTATGCTGGTGTTTGAGGGAATGAATATTTATCAGACTGCTTTGTCCGAGTTGGTGTGGAGCTTTATTCATTTAGGCAAGTGGCTAGTACTCCACCATACTTCCTGGTGACTCAGTTACTCATCACAGAATATCTAGTTTCTTTTAGCCATAGTATTTATATGTCCAGTTCAGCTAGTTTCTAGTCAAAGATGACCTCTCTCCAGAAGTTGATAGTGAAGAGGTTCAAAAACAGCCATGAGTGAATGGCAAAAATGGCTAGATTTGCTCTTATTGAATATGATCATTGATTTGACAATATATGCCATAAGTGTTATATGCCACTCATCAGTTCAAGGCTTGTATGTTGTCTATACCTTGATGTTTCAGGAATAGTGAATGGAACTGAACACTATACAATCACAGTTAACCTCTGACCTTATGAGTGAAGGAAGATCATTGACAAAGCAGCTGAAGACATTTGGACCTAGAAATTGGGGCCTTGTAGTACAGTCAGTTGAAGCTCCACCTGCTTGAGAGGTGTACAACATCATATCCGAACAGGATGATTAGTAAAGTACTAGCCACCACATACACAGAAGCAGGTTAGTGAGCCCACATGTCTACGTCAACTCTTCATGAATACATTACAACATAACCAGAGAAATTAAAGCTCTTGAGGCACTGTCGTAATGTCCCTATTTCAGGGCCAGAAGGCCTGGGTTCAAGACCCACCTGTTACAAAAGTGTGTAATAACATCTGAACAGGTTGACTGGAAAATATATAACCTGAGGAAATCCAAAGGTGATGTCCTAGGAGTGAGATGGTAGGCCTCAATCAACCATAACACAAATCAAAAATGGTGATGATTAGTTGAACTCCAAGCCAATATAGAGTTTTCACCTGTATCTACAGTAACTCCAGTTCCTGAGCTCCTTGATATAACAATCTGTCAAAAATCTGCCTTGCTGCCAAGAACAGTAATTTTCCCTTTGGAAATTCATCACTTTTGTCTATGCTTTGACTAAGATTGTGTGGTAGCCCTTGCAGAACAATCAGGTGGTAATTAGCAGGAGACGGTCTCAAAGCCTTTGTTTGGTCTGATGACAGAAAAATTCAGAGTCTGGAGTCAGTCCCAACTAAACATTACTGTACCACCACTTCTGGTGGGATTGACTTGATGGTGAATAGGATGAACCCAGGGACTGTGCAAGATGAGTCGAAGGCAATTGCTGGAAAATAAGATTCTACAAGTATGACTATGCCACATTTCTGGTTTCCCAGTGTGTAGGTCAGTTCCTCAGTTTTGACACAACCCCAGCTGATAGGAGAACTTTGCAATAGAGTTGATTTAGCTAGTATGCTTTCCTTTATGTCAGGTGATCCATCCGGTTTTATTCTCACAACCTTTGCACAGCAATTTCATATGAATTGAGGGTCCGTTCAGTTTTATGACTCTGTGTGAATTAACCATATACAAGTCTACAGTAACATAACACAGATTAGACATACATGAGGTATTTTGCAGCCACAGGGCACTACAGAGGCTGGAGTGCATTTGATACATTAAACTTGTGTCCTTGATTTCTGTTGCAATGGTCTTTTAAAAGGGGCTCGAAGCCATTAACCTAAAATTAATTTAGTTTGATGTGACCGATTTTAAAAAGAGATAGCATCAAATCAGTAAAGACATCGATCCTCTTTCCCAGCAGACAAAGTCATACAGCACGGGAATAGACCTTTCAATCCAACTTACCCAGATATCCTAAACTATCTAGTCCCATTTGCTAGCATTTGACCCATATCCTATCTAAATGCCTTTTAAATCCTGTAATTGTAATTGTACATGCCTCCAACACATTCTCTGGCACTTAATTCCATACTTGCACTCTGCGTGAAAAGGTTGCACACAGGTCCTTTTTAAATCTTTACTCTCTTACCTTAAGCCTATACTTTCTATTAATGAACCAGATAGATTTTCATGGCAAGCCTAAATTTTCGTGGGTACCATTGCTTCTGCAAGATTCCAGATTTAATTTAATTTACATAATTTAAAGTCACCAGCTGCCAGAATACAAGTTGAACCCATATCTCCAGATCATCAGCTCAATAGCATAACCACAACGCCACTGTCTCTTTAATTGCTACAATAGACACATTATGGTCAGTTACAGGGCAACTGTATTCTCAATATTAAATAAATTGCAGATTTGTAAACCTTTGCCTATTGTCAAATTCACTGCAACGGGGAAACCGATTGAATTATGTCATTGTACAAGTTTCTTTTTCTGAACTGCAATGCAACAATGAATGTTAAAATACTTACTAATAAAAAAAACTTCTAAAAAATGGCGAAAAATATACAAATTTAAAATATATGATTAAAATTCAAGACTCCCTACCATTCATTTATTTTATGAATTCACACTAAAACATTCCAGTTGCGATTAGATTAATGGACATATAGATCCCTGAAAGTTACCTTTCCAATTGAAGCCCATAGACTCACAAAAGGAAAGTATTTGTCCTAGTTATAGAGTCATGGAAATAAACAGCCCGGAAACAGACCCTTCTGTCCAACTCATCCACACCAACCAGATGTCATAAATACATTTAGTCCTATTTGCCAGCATTTGGCCCATAGTCCTCTAAACCCTTCCTATTCATATATCCATCCAGATGCCTTTTAAATGTTGTAATCATACCAACCTCCACCACTTCTTCTGGCAGCTCATTCCATACACGCACCACCCTCTTACTGAAAAGGTTGCACCTTGGATGCTTTTTAAATCTTTCCCCTCATGCTTTAGATCCACGCCCCCTAGTTTTGGATTCCCTCACCCTGGGGAAAAGACCTTGTCTATTTATCCTATCTATGCCGCTATTGCTACAACCGAATGCACCTGATGTAACAAAGTAGTTACTAAAATAATTTCTTGCCCTCCAGGACTAGAGTTTGTGGGACAGGGCCAAGCTCAGCCTACTATTTCATGATTTAGATTTTAAATTTGATGTATAATCTGCTCTTAAATATAATAGTTTGTGACTTGGAGAAATCTATTGTAAAAAATGCTTGTTTTGCATCATCATCTATTTCTGAAGCCCACCTATTGTACAGCGTTTTGAAATTCTAATATGTATTCAAGGAAGACAATAAGAGCTGAATGAATAGACAGAACCAATAGCACTATCACATAGTTCATTTTACTTCTAGTAGTGCAGAAATTATAAACAAAATATGCTGAGATTCTCTCTCTGCCACTGCTGGTACCAGTAATTCCGCCCTGGAGAGCAACTCCCGCACACTTTCAAGACCGATTTCAGCAAGGACATTAAGCTTAAAGGCACCTAAGAAAACAGAAAATAAAAGGCATTTTACAGTAATTAACAGGGATTTCCCAGAACCCTTTTTCATCCATTTAATTTGCATTGGCACCTTCTGCTTACATGCTAATTCAAAAGTATTTTAATTGGATACTTAAAAAAAACAGAAAGTTCCATCATTCCGAGTCTGTCTCTCCAGACATTTCCAAAAGGTACACCCAGCTTGTTCATAATAAATGTAGCCAGACACATCTAATAATGACCTACTCGCTAATGAAAAAGCATTGTTGTTGCTGTAATTAACCACATGAAGATTTAAGTGCAAGGAAATTAGATCTATTTACACACAGTAATCTTGTTGATGAAGCTAAAGCTATGCAGGGAAAGTCTTAATTAACCCTGAAGTGCTTGATGTTCCTTTGTAACGCATCTCTCAACAAATTGAGGATTCAAAAATCTAAGTTAATACTTTATCATTTGCTACTACAGAAAAAAAACCACCATAATTTTATTATTCAAATTAGGCCAATATTTTATATCCAGTTTTCCAATGATACCTTGGCACAACCAAATAGTGTGGAAAGTTAAAAATAAACATTAAAAAATTAACTGAGTGGGACAGTAGGAGGTCATACACTATGATAGTTTTATTTTTAAATAGTGAAAAACTAGCAACTGTGGAAGAGTAGAGAGTCAGCATCCAAGCACACAATGTACTAAAAGCTAATGGTTAGCTGCAAAAATAATTTAAAAAGGTAAATAGAGTGTGGTCTTTATCTCAAGACATCTAGGACAGAAATTTTGTTGATTATATAAAACTCTGGACAAACCCTGATGTGATTATTGCATTTAGTTCTGGGCACTGCATCTCAGGAAAGATATACAGGCTTAGGTGGACTGCAAGACAGATTCAGCAGAATAATATTAGAACGAAAAAGAGTCAACATTGGACATGTCAAACAGAAGAAACTTTTGGTTCTCGCAAAACAAACATGTTTTATGATGATTAAAAAAAGGAGTTGACATGATTGCTTAAAAAAAATCCTCGACTGGAGGAATCCAGAACAAGGACACAACTTTAAAATTTGAGCCAGGCTATTTTTCACATTAAGCAAAGTGGAAATCTGGAATTCTTCCTGTTGAGACTGTGAATGGAAAATTTCATTAGAAAACAAAAAAAAATTAGCCATTCAAGGATAGCAAATCTCAATTTTAAAAAAATACACATCACGCTTCACCAATTTAAGCAAATTCTTCAAGAAAGTTGCTGAATGTACACATAAAATGTCAACAGATGGAGGTATATTTGACCCTTCAAAAACTGATCTAACTGCAAATAGTTACCTTACAAACTCAGGCTGATAGGAGAGTGAAAGTATAGTAGCACCTTGAACTGAGATTAAACATCAATGGACAGTTATCAAATTAATCATACTTAGCAAATATTGCAGTGATCTACTTTCCCATGTGCATGGCAGTGACAGAAAGAATGCGAGACACTGATAGAAACACCAGTTAGAAGCATACATAAATGGCTAGGAAAGTGAGATAAATGTAAGTTTGTATATTTTTGGGGAAAGAAATGGAAATATGGTAAGTGTCAATATTCACAAGAGAAAACTAGAACCAGAGAGATTAACCAGTGTGTATAGGCAGTAATTTAAAATCAAGGCACAAACTGAAAAAGCTAGAATTTCTTTCGCCTTTTTAAGTTTTCTGCAATCTCTTCAGGAAAAGTTGAGATGCAATGAAACCTGGCTGCCATGATGGAATAGTCGCTGAAGGTTGGCATGCAGGTGCAGCAGGCAGAGAGCAAAGTTAGTGGCATGCTAGCCTTCATAGCGAGAGGATTTGTGCATCAGAGTAGGGAAGTCTTGCTGCAGCTATGCAAGCCTTGGTGAGGCCACACCTTGAGAACTGTGTGTAGCTTTGGTCTCCTAGTCTGAGGAAGGACATTCTTGCTATTGAGGGAGTCCAGCGAAGGATCACCAGACGGATTCCCGGGATAGCAATAGTGACATATAGGAAAGACTGGGCTTGTACTCACTGGAATTTAGAAGATTGATGGGGGCGAGGGGGACGGGGATCTCACAGAAACGTATAAAATCCTGATGGGACTGGACAGGCTAGATGCGAGAAGAATGTTCCTCATGTTGGGGAAGTCCAGAGCTTGGGGTCAGAGACTAAGAATAATGGATAAGTCATTCAGGACTGGGATGAGGAAGAACTTCTTCACTCAAAATTGTGAACCTGTGGAATTTTCTCTCTCAGGAAGCTGTTGGGGCCTGTCCATGATACATTCAAGAGTGAGCTGGATGTGGTCATTGCAGCTAAAGGAATCAAGGAATACGAAGAGAAAGCAGGAATGGGATTTTAAGATTGCAAAATCATATTGAATGGTGGGCAGGCTCAAAAGGGCCGAATAGCCTACTCCTGCAGCTATATTCTATGTTTCTGATAGAAGTAATGAACTTAAATCTAGGTGATGATGGATCTGTCAAGCACATTGGCCAAACTATTTTTGGACAAAAGAATTGGCACAAAAATCAGGCATGGTGATATTCAACAACTAGGTGAATAAATATTGGATAAAGTTAAAGTTACCCTTCAATGGGGACAGAAACAATGGACCAAACAGAAATTACTGAGTAAGAAACTAGCTTAGATATTTTATTATACATTCCATTGTAAATTATTTTCAAAGAAATCTTCAAAACCCATTGACTTCTTTTGGGTCATGTTTCTAGTAAGCTGGCATATTTTATGAAAACCTATGGTAATAAAGTTATTTTATTTTTCTTCAAGATAAGAATTAGGAATTTTAAAGGAATGTTGATATCAAATAATCTATTTTGAAATTAAAACACGACTGAAACAAGAGATAGCATGGAATATCACAGAGAGCGCAACATCACATTGATCCTTTCTTCAGGCTTGCAAGTAATAATAGTTAGAAACATTAGCTTCCTATAGTTCTGATTTTAAAAGTGATACTTCTACTAATTTGATAACTACATATTTACACTGGACATGCAAGAACTTTTTGCAAAGGGATCATACCAGGAATGCTCAGTGCATCTAAAAGCATAAAATCAAGATAGCACCTTGGGGGAGGTATGATGCAATGGCTTTTAAACTTTTGAAAACAAGTGAGAATCTTCCTCATGGAAAGTAAAGAATACGGAGAGGTTGAAAACTCAGGGGTTAAAAATCCTACAAATGGATTCAAGTGCGAGCTCCATATCATTGAACACCATGTTGGTTAGCATCATTCCCTCTAAAATAAAATCTGTAGCCACCAACATTTATGGCGAGATTGATCAGTCTAGAATGCTAAACAAGCAGTTTCACATTAGTCCTCTATATGCTGGCATAGTTAGAAGTGACAATTGAGCCTGTGGGGAAAAAGAAATTGCCACCAAAAACAATTCTACGGTTTGGGTTTCCACCAAGTCCAATTTCACACCCTCTATAACTAAGAGTTCAATTCCTGCACAGAGAAACTGTTCCACGATTATGTCTTAGTGTTAGCAAACAGCAGCTCAAGCAAGATTACGTTTACGTTTAAGAAATAATCAATCTAAATACAGATGAATGTACAGGCCACTGTATTTTTCTCTCTAAGAAGCAACAATCTACACAGTCCAGTAAGTTTACTGATTAGGTCTCAAAAAGGTGAGAATCTGTTAAGAACTAGAGCTTACAAAATACCTCCGGCACTCCTCACTGGTAGCATTTTTTTTTTCATGTGAAGCTACATTTAGAAGATCGATTTTAAAATTGCTGAGCAAGCTTCAATGACAGGTCTGACAGATGTTTTAGAAACTTCCCTGTCCACTAAGTCTTTTGGGTTGAATTAATGCACTATTTGGCCAGTCATACTTCAGCAACCAAAGGAAAACATCAAGAAGTGTGAACATTATCTGCATATGTGTGCAGCGAATATGTTTATTGCCAATATTCTGTAGACAAATCAATTAGCATATTTGAGGAAATTTAAGACTGTTCCCAAATGAGAAGTCTAGGCTCAAACTTCAGGCCAGAATTCCAAAATAAGATTCTCATGGACTTTTGTCAACTTTGTACCTGTCAAGGAAAACACACTTCCCAGATTCATCCTAAGGTAATTACAGACAGCAATAGCTGTATTTCTGTTTCTAATTTTGTTTTTCTATTTTGTGATTTTCAAATGCTGGAGCAATATGCATATTGTGTTGAATTTGACAATAATTATGAAACTCATTACAAGGGTACAGCACACATAAAAAGTATACAATTGAGGGCAAAATAGGTGCAAGCCTACAGTGCATTTCAAGGACATTCTCTCCAAATTAGAATCTGAAAATACATACATTTTAAACTCCCACAGATACAAGACAAACTCAATAAATTTTTTTTGGAGTTAAAAGAATTACGCTAGTCATATATACATAACTAATTCAAACAACAGTTAAGGGGCTTTAAATATCTCTTCAAATGTTCAAGATTTCAGGTATCATAAGTACTAATACAGAATTAAGTCAGTGACCCAAAGGCAAAATTAAACAAATATAAGGAGAAAGATATATTGAGATTGCTTGTGACTTATTTAAGCATCAACCAAAAGATAGCTCAAGTAGTGCCTGCCTCTCCATCCACAGTTACAACTTTGCTATGGACATAGAGCCTGTAGCCCATCGGAGTGCCAAAATCTCCGAACCAGCTAAATTGATACAATTAGTCCCTGTTTCCACAAGAATATGTGTATGTTGCCTTGAATGTTGACACCAGGTTTAGTAGTATGTGGCTAATGTCTCAGACTTCAGGAAACTAGAATCAGGGTTACTTATTCCACTCATCTTGTAAAGATGCTCAGCTGCAACAAATCACATGCTTGTGATACTGCAGTAATTTCTATCTAATACATGCAGGTGTCCTGAGTTGCTGTGAAAACTTTGCTCTGTATCTTTCTGCTTCAGTATACCAAGAATGTGCATTATATTGATCTTCTGCAAGCTTAGTCTGCTTGCAAATTAAATCAGAAATATGAATACCTTTTCCTTCAATTAATAATGCTTACATTGTTTAAGTCAGGTTAATATTTGGAAGACATGAAAGAACAGGTGTTGATCTCAATACCACAACTTTCCTTTTCATGTACTACTCTTAGTGCTCTTACATTGGTAGCGGTTTGTACTCATTTTTCACATACCCTCACCATCTCCCAAGTTCAAAGTAATGCCTGAATCATCATGAGAGAGGAAAAGAAACTCATTACATCAAACTTCAAATAGTGAAGGGGAGAAAGATAAGATGCCTAGACTTACATTCAAAAAATCATTCACATATCCAACAGTAAAGCCCCAACTACGAGCAATATTACCAATACTAGTTTTAATTTGTGGGATTTCCTGCTCTCTTCAGCCTCTGGTGCCTCAGGTACTCATACCAATGAAACAGATGCGCCTACTCCAACTGAAACTAATTCCATTAGCCAAAAATGGCTGCACAGCTTTTTTTTAAAATTGGATTAAATAATATTTCTTGCAAATTGCAATCTTAAATACAGTTTAGATCAGATTCCCTACAGTATGGAAACAAGCCCTTCAGCCCAAAAAGTCCACATTGACCCTCTGAAGAGAAACTACCCAAACCCATTTCCCTCTGACTAATGCACCGAATGCTGTGGGCAATTTAGCACAGCCAATTCACCTGACCTGCACATCTTTGGATTGTGGGAGGAAACCGGAGCAACCAGAGGTAACACACGCAGACACAGGGAGAATGTGCAAACTCCACACGGACAGTCACCAAGGCAGGTATCGAACCCGGGTCCCTCGCGCTGTGAGGCAGCAGTGTTAACTACTGAGCCACCGTGCCGCCATGGAGTTTTACTCTTTCAGCCATAATTTTTTTAAAAATGCAGATATGAAAATCATCTGAGCCTTGGGAAATGTGCCTAAGAGGTGGATATTCTCTGGTCCGAACTCAGAATCTGGAGAAAGTAAAGTGACGATCTCTCTGCTGCCTCACAGTATGATTGATTGTTCAACATATTCAAAAGCTTAGCTAATTTGAATCAACACCCATTCAGGGTTACAACTGCATTACTTTCCAATCAGTAAAGACTTCACAAACTCGTCACCATTAGACTTTGGGATTTTAATTCTTACATTCTTTGTGTACATATTAAAAACAGTTCAAAGACAGTCCAAATGTCTCTCAGGTAATTTAACAGGAGATTTAACCTATGAATGCCACAGAGATAGCTTGTTAAAGAATTGAGGACAAATTAAAAACAAATGATATTTGTGAGGTAGCAAATCTTACACTTCAAGAAAGCAATAACTGATTTTACTGTGCAGAGTTTGAGAGGAGAATAAGAGAAAGAATAACTTTTTAAACTAAAAGTATTTTCCACCATCACAAGTATATCTACAGTAAAATTAGTTAGTAAACTCAGAGCAATTCTTGATATTCTTAAGTTAGTCTTTTGATTAAGGAATGACATAGAACACACATAGCAACAATGACCTGTTTAGCATGCTTTAAATAAAGTGGCACCTGGAAAGTTTACACTTTTATTACACATTCCAGGTTGTTGTAAAAACCCAGCTGATTCTTACAACATTGGCAAGGAAGAAAATCTCCTATTCTCACCAGTCTGCCCTACATATGACTTGAGACACACGCCCTCTGAAACACTGCAGCATGCCAATCAAATTATATCAAACTGTTATGCTCACATCCAAGTCAAATCAGACAATAACCTGCCAGCTAATCAAACATCAATTATGTTGAAGGCACCCTGAGTTCAGTCAACCCTTTCTAACCATCTATGGGCTTAAGTAAACACGGAGAAGCTATGTAAGCAGCAGCTCAACAGTCATTCTCTCAGAGCCGTTCTTTTAGCCAATATCCCAGACTACTCGCACCACTCTTGGGTAAATCATGCTTTATCAGGACAGACTTTCTACACTTGATAGCACAGTGATATAGAGTCAGATTGTCAAGGTCCTGGGGATTCCCAAATTGACTCCAGATCCCATGTACTGTCATGGCATCAATGTCAATTATGAACACAAAATCTGCTAACTACTAACTACCCAGCCACTCTCAGCTGCTGCATCAAACCTTTCCGATGTGGAACATCACTTGGAAGAAATATTAAAGGGACACGAAGGTGTAGAATACATTCATGATTGGAACTTCAAAGTAACACAACTCAATCCCCCTGAAGGACATATCTATCAGACTGAAGAAGATGGTGAGAGGAATAACACAAACAAAAAGTCTATTTGATCTCACCCTCACCAAAAGATCCATCATAGTCACATCTGTCCAGAACAGTAACAGTATAAAATCCATCTCATCGCCTTTCTGGCAAAGTCTCATTGAGGACACTACCCATTCTGTTGTGTAAAATTACCACTATACTAAATGTGATCGACTTAACACAGATCTGGCAGCTGAAAATTGTGCATCCATAAAGTGCTAAGGGCCATCACACTACCTCACAGTGCCAGTATCCTGATTCAAATCCAGCCAGTGACCTCCAGCGTGGAGTTTGCACAAACTCAGTGTCTGCGTGGGTTTGCTCCATGCTCTGATTTTCTCCCACAGTCCAAAGATGTTTAAGTTAGGTGGATTGGCCATGCTAAAATACCCTGTAGTGTCCAGGGATGTGTAGGCTAAGTAGATTAACCATAGTGAATGTGGGGTTACAGGGTTGAGGTGCATGGGATGCTCTTCAATGGGTTGCTACAGACTCAGTCGGCTGAATGGCATCTTTCCGCACTGTAGACATTCTATGATTCTATGGTGAAGCTAAATCACAGGTAGAAAACAGAAGCAGCATATGATAGACATGAGTTAAACAATCCTACAATCAACACATTACTCAAAGCTTCACAGTCCTGCTCCATCCGTTCACGAAAGCAGTGAACAATTAAAACAAACCTCTCTAAAGTTTGTGCGAAGATTTGTAGCTCGGGTGCTCGTTGTTGTGGTTCTGTTTGCCGAGCTGGAAGTTTTTGTTGCAAACGTTTCGTCCCCTGGCTAGGCGATATCATCAGTGCTTGGGAGCATCCTGCAAAGCGCTTCTTTGATGTTTCCTCCGGTGTTTATAGTGGTCATCTGTTCTATGTGTTTGACAGATCTGTTCCATGTGTTTGTCAGATCTGTTCTATGTGTTTGATGGAACTGTTCTATGTGTTTGACAGCTCTGTTCTATATGTTTGACAGATCTGTTCCATGTGTTTGACAGATCTGTTCTATGTGTTTGACAGAACTGTTCCATGTGTTTGACAGAAGTGTTCAATATGTTTGACAGAACTGTTCTATGTGTTTGCCAGCTCTGTTCTATGTGTTTGACAGAACTGTTCCATGTGTTTGACAGATCTGTTCTATGTGTTTTTGACAGATCTGTTCAATGTGTTTGACAGATCTGTTCTATGTTTTTGACAGATCTGTTACATGTCTTTGACAGAATTGTTCCATGTGTTTGACAGATCTGTTCTATGTGTTTGACAGAACTGTTCTATGTGTTTGATAGATCAGTTCTATGTGTTTGACATGGAAATGTGTTGCTGGAAAAGCGCAGCAGGTCAGGCAGCATCTAGGGAACAGGGGAATCGACGTTTCGGGCATTAGCCCTTATTCAGGAATGACACATCTGTTCTATGTGTTTGACAGATCAGATCCATTTGTTTGACAGAACTGTTCTATGTGTTTGACAGATCTGTTCTATGTGTTTGACAGAAATGTTCTCTGTGTTTGACAGATCTGTTCTATGTGTTTGACAGATCTGTTCTATGTATTTGACAGATGTGTTCCATGTGTTTGACAGAACTGTTCGAGGTGTTTGATAGATCTGTTCCATGTGTTTGACAGAACTGTTCTATGTATTTAATAGATCAGTTCTATGTGTTTGACAGATCAGTTCCATGTGTTTGACAGATGTGTTCTATGTGTTTGACAGATCAGTTCCATGTGTTTGACAGAACTGTTACATGTGTTTTACTGATCTGTTTTATGTGTTTGACAGAACTGTTACATGTGTTTGACAGATAATTTCCATGTGTTTGACAGATCTATTCTATGTGGTTGACAGATCTGTTCTATGTGCTTGACAGAACTGTTCCATGTGTTTGACAGAACTGTTCCATGTGTTTGACAGAACTGTTCCATGTGTTTGACAGATCTGTTCTATGTGTTTGACAGAACTGTTGTATGTGCTTGACAGATCTGTTCTATGTGTTTTACAAAACTGTTTGATGTGTTAGACAGATCTGTTCTATGTGTTTGACAGATCTGTTCTATGTTTTTGACAGATCTGTTCTATGGTTTTGACAAAACTGTTTCATGTGTTTGACAGAAGTGTTCAATGTGTTTGACAGATCTGCTCTATGCGTTTGACAGAATGTTTTTTCTGTTTGACAGAACTGTTCTATGGGTTTCACAGAACTGTTCTATGTGTTTGACAGACCTGTTCTATGTGTTTGACCGATCTGTTCTATGTGTTTGACAGAACTGTTCTATGTATTTAATAGATCAGTTCTATGTGTTTGACAGATCAGTTCCATGTGTTTGACAGATGTGTTCTATGTGTTTGACAGATCAGTTCCATGTGTTTGACAGATGTGTTCTATGTGTTTGACAGATCAGTTCCATGTGTTTGACAGATGTGTTCTATGTGTTTGACAGATCAGTTGTCGCCTAGCCAGGAGACGAAACGTTTGCAACAAAAACTTCCAGCTCGGCGAACAGAACCACAAAAACCTCTCTAAAACATTAATTTCTACATTAACCCCCTTACCAATCACTTTGTGCCTGCACCACAAACTCTGACCATTAATTATGATATCTTCCACCCAAATGCAGATGCTCCTCTCTTTCACTTCCTCAAATCCGACACAATTTTTTTTTTTGTACTTTTCCCAGTTCTTATGGAAGGTCTCAATCTAGAACACAAACTCTGTGTCTTGTTACATATGTACTACTCCAATCTAACCAACATTATTTGCCTTTGTTTCAGATTCACAGACTCCTTTTGCACCAAGGAGGCAGCACCGAAAGTATCAAGTATAAAATGCAGCTGTACCTCCTTCAGATGTCCAGAGCATCAAATAAGTCATTCTCTAGTACACCACATGATATCAAGAAACAGCGAGCGCAATGAGCACCAACAATATTCTGGCTATAGTTCAGAGGACTTATGCTTCTGTTCTAACCGTGATTCTAGCCAAACTCTGGATCAAGCCCAGTTTAGGCATTATTCCATAGGCTGCCTCCAGTAAGTGTCCCTAAAGCTGGTGAGCAAAAATATGCAGTCACGATTTATTTAAAAACACTCGACACTCTGAATTCCACAGCAAATGAACAATTATACCTGTCTTTTCAACCATAATATTCTAAGAAATGTACCTTTTGGTCATTTTTAATGTAGTTCATTTGTTTTTTTGAACTTGTGGTAGGATTTCAATGTTCTAAAATACCTGAATGTCAATGTAACACTCAAAGTGTTGCTAACTTAACTTTACAGCTAATTTAAATTTCAGTAAGATTAGGGAAGGTGGTAAAAAAGGAGGGGGGGGTGGCGTTGCTAATTAGTAATGGTATAACGGCTGCAGAAAGGCAGTTCGAGGGGGATCTGCCTTTGGAGGTAGTATGGGCCGAAGTCAGAAATAGCAAAGGAGCAGTCACCTTGTTGGGTGTTTACTATAGGCCCCCTAATAGCAGCAGAGATGTGGAGAAACAGATTGGGAAACAGAGTTTGGAAAGGTGCAGAAGCCACAGGGTAGTAGTCATGGACGATTTCAACTTCCCAAATATTGATTGGAAGCTCTTTAGATCAAGTGGATTAGATGGGGCGGTGTTTGTGCAGTGTGTACAGGAAGCTTTTCTAACTCAGTATGTAGATTGTCGGACCAGAGGGGAGGCCAAATTGGATTCGGTACTTGGTAACGAACCGGGACAAGTGATGGGCTTGTTTGTGGGTGAACATTTTGGTGATGGTGACCACAATTCTGTGACTTTCACCTTGGTTATGGAGAGAGATAAGTGCGTGCAACAGGGTAGGTTTTAAAATTGGGGGAAGGGTAAATACGATGCTGTAAGACAGGATCTGAGGAGCATAAGTTGGGAGCATTGGCTATCAGGGAAGGATGTCGTGGAAATGTGGAAATTTTTCAAGAAACAGATACGACATGTCCTTGATATGTATGTACCTGTCAGGCAGGAAAGAGACGGTCGTGTGAGGGAACCTTGGTTGACGAGGGAGGTTGGATGTCTTGTAAAGAGGAAGAAGGAGGCTTACATAAGGTTGAGGAAACAAGGTTCAGACAGAGCTTTGGAGGGATACAGGATAGCCAGGAGGGAGCTGAAGAAAGGGATTAGGACAGCTAAGAGAGGGCATGAAAAATCTTTGGCGGGTAGGATCAAGGATAACCCCAAGGCCTTTTATGCTTATGTGAGAAACATGAGAATGACGAGAACGAGGGTAGGTCCGATCAAGGACAGTAGTGGGAGACTGTGTATTGAGTCGGAAGAGATAGGAGAGGTCTTGAATGAGTACTTTTCTTCAGTATTTACAAATGAGAGGGACCGTATTGTTGAAGAGGAGAGTGTGAAACAGAC
>NC_057726.1:41727674-41747410 GCF_004010195.1 Chiloscyllium plagiosum
GGTGCAGAGGAGATTTACCAGGATGTTGCCTGGAATGGAGAATAGGTCGTACGATGATAGGTTGAGAGTGCTAGGCCTTTTCTCATTGGAACGGCGAAGGATGAGGGGTGACTTGATAGAGGTTTATAAGATGATCGGAGGAATAGATAGGGTAGACAGTCAGAAACTTTTTCTCTGGGTACAACAGAGTGTTACAAGGGGACATAAATTTAAGGTGAAGGGTGGAAGGTATAGGGGGGATGTCAGGGGTAGGTTCTTTACCCAAAGAGTGGTGGGGGCATGGAATGCGCTGCCTGTGGGAGTGGCAGAGTCAGAATCATTGGTGACCTTTAAAGCGGCAATTGGATAGGTACATGGATGGGTGCTTAAGCTAGGACAAATGTTCGGCACAACATCATTGGCCGAGGGGCTGTTCTGTGCTGTATTGTTCTATGTTCTATGTTTTAAATTTGCTGCCCACATCTCTCTGCACTAAAGTAACCTGTAATCTCTCTCCATTTAAATCATGTTCAGTTTTCTATTCTTCTGTCAAAGCGACAAATTCACATTTTTCCCACATTATTTACAACAAAAATTTTTAAGGTTTGGGTAAAGATTTGTAGCTCGGATGCTGGTTGCCATAATTGCGGGTATGTTTGCCGAGCTGATACGGTACAACAGTGCTTCATAGGAGACTCCAAAGCACTGAAGATGTCAACTAGACAAGGGACGAAACGTCTGCAAATCGAACTACTCAGCTCGGTAAACATACTGACAAATACGGCATATAAAATTTTGTCCAATCATTTAACCTATAATGCCTTGTGTACCACCTGCATGCTCCTTCCAACTTGCTTTTCTACCTTTGCACTGTCACAAATTTGCCTACCATGCAATCACTCCCTTTATTCAAGTCATCAGTATAGACTGTATACAATTGGTTGATACATAGCTTATCACCACAGTCAATAAACCAGGAATTCTAGTCACATATCAGACACATCTCTATTGGCCCATTTGTTGGTATCACTAAAACATTTAAGACTCAATAACATATTACACTTACTCAATAGAATTGGATGTTTAAGGGTGAATATTTGTGAAGGATTTCAATTTTTTTTTAAGTTAAATTTTCAGGACACAGCCTTAATGACCATTCAGGAAAACAAATTATTGCAATGTAACCAACAGAAATTAATTTATAGCATGATTTCTCAGGGATACAATCCAAAAGCTGCACGTTTATGAAACAAATATGAAAGTTCATTGTCATAAAAGTACCTTAATACTACTAAAATTGGAGTCAACATGACTAATTAAAACTTCACAAGCAAAACCTACTTTGAAGCAGTATGAATTTAATCAGGTGAAAATGATACAATCATGCGTCATAATTACCAATTAATGGAGGAAAGCTACATGAAGAATTGAAAAAGACATATGACATTCTTACAAAATATTTGAGGGAAGTTACCACCTTGCACAGCAACATCTTATATCTAATTAGATTCTAAGCCATACGTAATGCCTTAAATTTGTTTTTTCCATTATTCTGCAAAATATTAACGACATGACATTACCTGGGCGTGCGGTTGCTGAGTCCCAATTTAAGTCAAATTCTGAAGATTCACTTTCTTCAACTGGAAAAAAGAAAGAAAGCCAGTTACATGATTATTCATTCCCTGAACATTGTAAGAGTTAACTGACAAGATATGAAATTCAATACCCTCTGATTTGTAAATGTCACTTAATATTATGTACTGTTACAGATATGTCCCCATATCAATAAACCAATTCCACTGTGGAAACACCAATCCAAGAAAACAAACCTCAGTCAACAAGTTAAATGAAAAGATACATGCATTTTTCTGTTACTATTTTTCACGTAGAAAGATCAGTTATTAATAGCTGGACAGCTTAAAAAAAAGTGACAAAATAAGCATGAAAATACATAGGTAGATTTCAGCCCTCCAACAGTACATTATTTTTCTTCAAATAATGATTCCAGATGTACTGTTCCTCATCAAAATTATTATTGTGAGTCACTTCTAGCACTTGGGTGAAAACCAAATTTCAGTGAGCAGATGGCCAATCTCTAGGACAAACTCCCCTGGAGAGACATTGGGCAGAATCCTCCTGGTCCTGCAGGGGCAGCTTGAAGGCAGACTGAAAGAGATTTCACAGAAATTGGCTTCAAGTCAGCAGGCCATCACATTCTAGCCTCCAGGCAGCCTTCCCTGAGTTGGGTCAGCAGCTGCTGAGGCTAACTGTCCAGCAGCAGATGGGCACCCACTGAGATGCAAACTCAGCAGGTGCTTGGAGGCAGTTTGCTGGTGACTGGCCTGCATTTATTGCCTCTCCCCCATTAAGCGAGAGAAGGTGATGATGACTCTCCACAATGAACTGCTGCAGTCCATGTGTTGTCGGCACACCCACTGTAGCACAAGATCCACGATTTTGACCCTGTGATGATGAAAGAATATAGCTAACAGGATAAGTGAAGTGGAACCAGTGGATGTAGCATATTTGGCTATTCAAATGGATTTCAGTAAACAGCCACACAAAAGGTTACTTTTTGATTCTTTCATGTGGTGTGGGCACACTAAAATATCAATCACCCCAAGATTCCACTCCAATGTCTGACTTAGAAGAATGTCACCATACTTTCACAGTCACTGCATCCACCATTTCTGCAGCTCTCTTATTTTGTATAACCCACTAAATTTAGTAGATTTGTTAGCTTTAGGCCCATTAATTTCTGTCACATTTTTTTTACTTACAATTAATTAATTGATTAATTTCTCATTTTCATTAGATTTTTACTTCTCCACGATACTTTGTATCTTTGACTATGACAGAGATAATAGGCAATATTTTGGCTGAGTCAAAGTCTCCCCAAGTTGTAGAGTTAATTTCCAACTTATGCATTTGTTTAATGTCTCTGTTATTTATTTGTTCCCCATTATGACTAATTAACTCATTTTAATTTGCCTTCCATCTTCCTCATCATTTGCTGCTTTCTAAAAACATTTCCAATCCTCAAGCGTAGAATACCTGGCAATATTGTACACTTTTTTCTTTTGCCCTTCTAAATCTCTTCAGTTAGCCATGGAATAATCTTTTTTTCCCTTATAGAGGCTTTACTTCTCAGCATGTATTTAGTGAGAATCAGTAAATCTTTATTTAAACACTTACCATTACCCACAGTCTTATCTTATAATTTCTCAATCTACTTTTGCCAATTCGTTCCTCATGTAAGTGATTTTAAATGTAATAGTCTAGAATCAGAAATACATAGATCACTTTCAAACTCACTCTTCCCCAAGAATTCTTTACCAACAAATTCACTCATCCTCACTTCCATCTTGTCTCTCAAAATAGCAAGCATACTGAAATGTTTACTCCCAACCGTAGTAAACATGCATTCACTTCCATGCATGTATATGACAAACTATGGCTCAGTTGGTGATAGTGTCACCTGCAACTCAGAAGACAGAGTTCAATTCGTGCCAGAACCCGAGCACAAAAACTAAGGTGCAGCACTGAAGTAATGGAGTGTCAGCCAATTAAATATTTTGTTTGACAGGATAAGCTGAAGCTGCATCTGGCCTCTCAAGAGGACATAAAGAATCTGACAACACTATTTTAAACAAGAGTAGAGGGTATCGCTAGCATTCTTACAAATATTTAATTTGTCAATCTGTTTTTGTGTTGCTGCTTATCTGGTCATTATCAAACTTATATTTGTAGGAGTTTGTTGGGCCTAAACTGGCTCCAATATTTACTGCATTACAAAGCTGACAAAACTTCAAAAAAGTGATACAACGGCACTGAAGCACTTTTTAACATTGGATGACCATGGAATAAGCTACATAAATGCAATTGTCTTTTTCTTGATAGTGAACAAACATTAATTCATATTTGTACCATTAATTTGCATGTCCAGTTATGAATAAGTGCCTTTTTGGTACAATTTTCACCTGAATTAATCTAATTAACTGATGCAGCAACATCATCAGTGTCAGAACCTATATTTATTGACTACCCCTCATCACCTTCAAAGTGGGGTGATGAACCCAACTTTCTTGATTACAGCTGAGTAGATTACTCAAGCCAATTCAAGATGACAATTGAGAGTCAACTACATTGTTGTGGGTCTGAAGTCACAAAGTCTAAATCAGATCAAGAAAGCAGACGGTCTTTCCTAATGTGCATTACTGATCTGTTTTATGACAATTAGGCAGTTGTATGGGTCACCATTTGCTGATTTTTTTTTAAAAAGCTGAAAATGTATTAATTTTTTTTAATGTAAATATCCCCAACTGCCACTGTGGGATCTGAGCTCACATTCCACAGCATTAGTCCAGATCTCCAGATTAAAGTTAGTAAATTGATCCCATTATCTGAGATAACTCCATTGTCTCCGGTGACTATCAGAATTTCAGAAGACAAACTAAGCAGCATTTGGTTATTTTTCACATAAATACACAGATGACAAATGTACCTTTGAAGATTTTTAATTACAATGTTTAAGTTACTTTTAGGGGAAAAATACTCTTACAATGTCTTTGCTGTACACTTTGATGAGGCCATGTTTTATGGATTTAGGCCTCTAAGTTACTGAAAAACATTTAACAGAATGATTACAGCATAGAAGGCTCCAATTTGTCCCATTATGTCCATACCAGCTTTCAGCAAGTATAATTTATCTATTACCACACTCCTGTATTTTTTGTTGCAACCCGAATAATTTTCTCTTCAGCAAATTATTCAATTCTCTTTTGAGATCCTTGCTTTGAATCTGCTTCCACCACACTCAGACAGCACATTCCAGATCTCAACTTCTGAGGAAGAATGTTGGACTCTTGTCATCATTGCTTTTGTCCCGCCCAAGTCATCTTAAATTGCTGTCTTCAGGATTTTATTCTTCCGCAAACAAGCAGTTTCTCAAATGTAACATCTAGACTGTATACACTTGGGCACAAATACTAGCAGCTAAATCATCCTCAATTTTTGTGTGGGCAACTACTGTTTTCCTTTCATCATGCAACCACCCTCCAATCACCACATTCACTGCTGAAACTGAAGTTTTAAAGAAATACAGCAATTACAGATAGGAACTTGCATCTAATATGTTTATGGTATTGAATATTATATCACCTATACTTTTCCCACATCTAACTTTACACAAATAGGGTCTAACCAGTTAAACAAAAAATCAGTGACAAAATTTTTGTCCTCTACTCTGGCATCTGAATTCAGAAAGATACAAATTGATGTCTGTCTTGAAATTTCACTGATATAAAGATGAAAAAAAACTTCCATTAACATTTAATTCAGCTATAACTGAGGGTGCTTCTCTCACTGGACACTAAATGAGTTGAAGAGGTAAAACAACCTAAACTCAGAGGCAGAAAGTTAATTAATGGAAGGAAATTGAATTCTGTATACGATATGAAGTTGATACTGAATGCATAGTTCTGGTATTAGAAAAGCCAAATTTTCTCACAACTGAGAATGACATTGTCCAGTTATAGGAAGTTATTATTAAGGTGCAGAGGGTTCAGAAAAGATTTAGGCTGATGTTGCTGGGTCTGGAAGGTTTGACTTCTAAAGAAAGACTGGGATAGTTTTCAGTACAGCGTAGAGGAGTTTGAAAGGCAACCTGTAAGAAGTTTACAAAATAATGAGGGGTAATGATAATGTTAAAGGTTGTTGTCTTTTCCCTAGGATGGGGAATTTCAAAACTAGGGCACACATAATTAGGATGAGGGAAGACAGGAGGGGCAAACATTTTACACAAAGGGTGGCTCACATGTGGAATGAATTGCCAGTGGTGGATGTGGGTACAACGACAATGTTTAAACGACATTTGGATATGTACATGAATAAGACAGGTTCGGAGGTGCAGGCAGGTGGGACTAGTTTCGTTTGGGATGATGTCTGGTATGGACTGGTTGAACCAAATGGTCTGTTTGTGTGCTGTATGACTATTACATTGAATGGAAGGTTCATTCCATTATGAAAGACAAGGTTACAGGTATGTTCAACCACTCTACACATACCAAGAGCTTAATTTCACGATGGCGAAGTAAACAATGTACACTTTGCAACATCAAAAACCAAAATTACCTTTGGCCGATAGCCCCAAACAGTTAGACTGTGAGAACATACGCTATTCGATCCAAATGGCTCCTTTCAAAAGGTTGTCAACAGAAACTTTTCTAAGCCACAGAACATGGATGATTGGTTGCCTTTCAGAATACTCCTTAATTTTACTCGAAGGCCTCAGTATAGCAATAAGCAACAAATGCATTGTTTTAGGTTCCATTATTTTAAACACAACATGAAATTAGCGTCTGATTCTTGCTCTTGGGTAAACATAAACACACTAGAAAAATAGAAGAGTTTACAGATGGCCTGGACAATAATAGCCCCTCAATCAAGAGTTTACCTGTTTATTATCTCATTATTGCATATATTATTATAATGCATTCTAATTACTATATTTTTCTACATTGATAATAGCTGACTTTTTTCCAAAATAACTTTAGTAAAGAGCTCTAGGATATCCTAATGTCATGAGTGATGCTATATAAATCCAAACTTTTCAGGTCTCTATGAGAAGAACCAATGAAAATGCGTTCACCATTACAGTGTAATTTACGAATCTCTACCTCCAAGTTGTCAAACTGGAGAAACAATCCTAATATAAATAAATATGCAATACAATATTCCATCAATACATATTAAACACTGAAGAATAAACAAATGACGATGGTAATCCATTACATACAGGGTGGAAGTTAAGACAGCAAGATAATTTCTTGCTGTAGATGAAGCTGTTATACATGGCCAAAGAAAAGAAATCAGAACACGCGAGAGAAAAATCAGTCACTCCAACCAGCCATAGAGTCACAGAGATGTACAGCATTGGAAATAATCCCTTCAGTCCAACCCGTCCATGCCGACCAGATATCCCAATCCAATCTAGTCCCACTTGCCAGCACTCACCCCATATCCCTCCAAACCCTTCCTATTCATATAACCATTCAGATGCCTCTTAAATGTTGCAACTGTACCAGCCTCCACCACTTCCTCTGGCAGCTCATTCCTTACACGTACCATCCTCTAAGTGAAAAAGTTGCCCAAAGTTTGTGAGAAGATTTGTAGCTTGGGTGCTCGTTGTTGTGGTTCTGTTCGCCAAGCTGGGAATTTGTGTTGCAGACGTTTCGCCCCCTGTCTAGGTGACATCCTCAGTGCTTGGGAGCCTCCTGTGAAGCGCTTCTGTGATCTTTCCTCCGGCATTCGTAGTGGTTTGAATCTGCCGCTTCCGGTTGTCAGTTCCAGCTGTCCGTTGCAGTGGTCGGTATATTGGGTCCAGGTCGATATGCTTATTGATTGAATCTGAATATAGCAACCACTGCAACGGACAGCTGGAACTGACAAGCGGAAGCGGCAGATTCAAACCACTACAAATGCCGGAGGAAAGATCACAGAAGCGCTTCAAAGGAGGCTCCCAAGCACTGTCCTGTACAGCTGCATCATGACCTCCCAACCTCTGTACTCAATACTCTGACCAATAAAGGAAAGCATACCAAACACCTTCTTCACTAACCTATCTACCTGCGACTCCATTTTCAAGGAGCTATGAACCTGCACTCCAAAGTCTCTTTGTTCAGCAACACTCCTGAGGACCTTACCATTAAGTGTAAATCCTGCTCAGATTTGCTTTCCCAAAATGCAGCACCTCACATTTATCTGAATTAAACTCCATCTGCCACTTCAAAGCCCATTGGCCCATCTGATCAAGATCCCATTGTAATTTGAGGTAACCTTCTTCGCTGTCCACTACACCTCCAATTTTGGTGTCATCAGCAAACTTGCTCATTATACCTCTTATGTTCACATCCAAATCATTTGTATAAATGATGAAAAGTAGTGGACCCAGTACCAATCTTTGTGGCACGCCACTGGTCACAGGCCTCCAGTCTGAAAAACAACCCTCCTCCACCACCCTCTGTCTTCTACCTTTGAGCCAGTTCTGTATCCAAATGGCGAGTTCTCCCTGTATTCCATGAGATCTAATCTTACTCACCAGTCTCCATGGGAAACCTTGTCGAATGCCTTAATGGAGTCCATATAGATCACATCTATCGCTCTGCCCTCATCAATCCTCTTTGAAACTTCTTCAAAAAAACTCAATCAAGTTTGTGAGACATGATTTCCCATGCATAAAGCCATGTTCACCATATCTAATCAGTCCTTGCCTTTCCAAATACATGTACATCCTGTCCCTCAGGATTCCATCCAACAACTTGCTCACCACCGACGTCAGGCTCACTGCTCCATAGTTTCCTGGCTTGTTGCCACCTTCCTTAAATAATAGCACTATGTGAGCCAACCTCCAGTCTTCCAGTACCTCACCTGCAACTACTGATGATACAATATCTCAGCAAGGGTCACAGCAGTCACTTCCCTAGCTTCTCAGAGTTCTTGGGTACACCTGATCAGGTCCTGGGGATTTATTCACTTTTATGCGTTTCAAGACATCCAGCATTTCCTCCTCTGTAATATGGACATTTTTCAAAATGTCACCATCTATTTCCCTACATTCTATATCTTCCATGTCCTTTTCCACAGTAAACACTGGTGCAAGATACTCATTTAGCATCTCCCCCATCTCCTGCGGCTCCACACAAAGTCGCCTTGCTGATCTTTGAGGGGTCCTATTCTCTCCCTAGTTATCCTTTTGTCCTTAATGTATTTGTAAAAACCCTTTGGATTCTCCTTAATTCTGTTTGCCAAAGCTATCTCAAGTCCCCTTTTTGCCCTCCTGATTCCGTCTTAATTACACTCCTACTGCCTTTATACTCTAAGGATTCACTTGATCTATCCTGTCTACACCTGACATATGCTTCCTTCCTTTTCTTAACCAAAACCTCAATTTCTCTCATCATCCAGCATTCCCTATATCTACCAGCCTTTCCTTTCACCCAAACAGGAATATGCTTTCTCTGGATTCTTGTTATCTCATATCTGAAGGCTTCCCATTTTCCAGTCGTCCCTTTACCTGCAAACATCTGCTCCCAATCAGCTTTTGAAAGTTCTTGCCTAATATCATCAAAATTGGCCTTCCTCCAATTTAGAACTTCAACTTTTAGACCTGGTCTATCATTTTCCATCACCATTTTAAATCTAATAGAATTATGGTCACTGGCCCCAAAGTGCTCCCCTCTTACACCTCAGTCACCTGCCCTGCCTTATTACCCAAGTTTTGCACCTTCTCTCGTAGGCACATCCACATACTGAATCAGAAAATTTTCTTGTACACACTTAACAAATTCCTCTCCATCTAAACCCTTAACCCTATGACAGTCCCAGTGTAGGTTTGGAAAGTTAAAATCCCCTACCATAACCACCCTATTATTCTTACAGATAACTGACATCTCTTTAGAAATTTGTTTCTCAATTTCCCTCTGACTATTAGGGAGTCTATAATACAGTCCCAATAAGGTGATCATCCCTTTCTTATTTCTCAGTTCCACCCAAATAACTTCCCTGGATATTTTTTCCAGGAATATCCTCCCTCAGTCCAGCTGTAAAGCTGTCCCCTATCAAAAACGCCATTCCCCTCCTCTCTTGCCTCCCCTTGTGTCCTTCCTGTAACATTTGTATCTGGAACATTAAGCTGCCAGTCCTGTCCATCCCTGACCCACACTTCTGTAATTGCTATGATATCCCTGTCCCATTTTTGTAACCATGCCATATAAATCAAATGATTATTAGGTCATTAGCTATGCACTTGACATTTGAGCTCTTGAAAATTTGTTTATTTTTCTTCCATTTCCTTCTTTCAATTTCTGCTGCCACAACTTATCTGCTTTGATCATTGCATTACTCATTTATTTAGTCAGCAACTACTCTTCTTCAACATTAATCTTGAAGTTTCTTTTGTATATTGCTAATGGAGATATGTTCCCTCTGAATGATCTCACCACAACCCTCTTACATGCAGAAGTTGAGAATAACAGAAATTTCTTTATGAATGAAGCTATTAGAATATTTTGCTATAGGGAATGGCTGTGGCAATTCACAAATTCTTCTAAGGAAAGTCTGGACAAATATTTAAAGAGATGGAGGAGGGACGTGAGTGTCAAGTGTTAGCCGTAGATTGCTCGAACTGAAGGTTGTCATAGCCTTACCAGATCATCGGGCTGCTCTCTCACTGGAGAAAAATGATTGGTGGTGGCTTAACCAAAGAGCCACCATGCCTCAGGCAAGGGGACAGGTTGAGGAGGAAAGTCCTTCATAGTTACCAATTCATCAAAGTAAGTCTGCGCTATTGGCATTACGCTGCATTGCAAACAAGATGTTCTGCCAACTGAGCTACTGACCCCATTCTAACTGAGCAAGCACAATAGCATTGATGGGAACCCTTTTATCTACGAACACTCAAAGATTTTATGCTACCATCCTACTATTTTCTTTTCTGCATTTATTTGCTGTAAAAATTGCTATAAATTTCCAAATTGTCCATCATCTAAAAATGTTCCACCCTAATCTACTGTGGTTGGTATGACTCAATCTGGCCATTAATACATCTATGGGACACTGTAATGGAATATTTTACTATTAATTTTTATCTGTTCCTCAAGATTCCCCCACCTTCCCCCAATGCTATGACAGATTTCACAAGACTTTCATTTTTTTTCTCCGTTTAGTGGCTGAAAATTCTAGACCTTGTCAGACACCAAACAAATGCTCTCCAATTAAACATAACAAATTTTCTTTCATTCAACACTATCAGTATCTTGCAATTTACCTAATAGCTACCACCCTTCGTGGCTCCATTTTCTACCATCAATAACATTCCTGACGTCCACATCTTCAGATCTCAACTGAAAAATCAAACTTCACTTCTATTGCTCCAATTGCTTCCCAACAACTGATTTGTTTTCAAAAAAAAATCCTTATTAGAAAAATTGAATTCTAAGACATCATTGTTGCTCTAATGCGGAGGAATACTTTTTGAACAAATTTTTTACCATTGTATGACAATGCTTAAGTCGGATAGACATTGTACATTGATCCTTTGTCACTATCTCCCATCCTTGTGTTTATTATAAGGATTTATTTGTTCACTGTTCCACTGAAGTTCTCCCCACTTCCTTGCAGTACAATATTGATACTCTTGTTCTTCTCTTCACACATGCCATTTCAGAATGACTCAATTCATTCCCATGACTCCAAAATGATGGGCTGCCTCACAGCACCCTCTCTTCACCCCAGTTTCCTTCCCTCCCCCTACAAATGCAATGGATTTTAAAAATTTAAAACCAAAGCTTGAAATTACCTAAGATCATTTCAGTTGCCTTGTCTGTATTCCAGTCTCAGCAAATTCTAAGCCTGTTCTTTCTTACCTTTGTGAATAAAAAGCTAGAATATGAACAATTCCAGTGGAGGGAGCTCTTTCACAAAGATGGGGGTTCTACAGACAAAAACAATTATGCAGCCTTTGAAACAATTACAGCCCCAAATATTTTTAAAATATTACACCTTCTACCTTAAGCTAAAAGAAACTATGGTGAGAGTCATGGCTGTGATAGCACTTCATCAACAATACCTATATTAAAAAAAACAGGAAAATTCGGAATGGAAGAAAAGGACCAATATTGATAAAATACAGCACTAAAGAGGGATTTTGGTATGAGAATCACACAGTGAAAGCACAATGGTTAAAATGAATGACTAAGAATGTAAGATCTTATAGTTTGGTACAGACCTCTCAATAATAATGGTACATAGAGAGTACAAGTGGATTTATCGATTTTGAGATAAGTTATCACACTATAAATATAGTTGCAAAGGAAATTTTCAGAGATCGACAATAGTTCAAACAGTAAAGACAATGCATTCTCAGACAATATTTGAGACACTTTTCTGGAACAGTAGATTTGAGAGCTGACAACAGGTCAAATTATAATCAGTGAGGAATGAGTTCTTTCAAGTTTGAACAGAAATGTGTGCATGGGTGGGGGAAGGAAAGGTTTGCCTGTAGATCTCCAGAAAATACTGATAAGCTTCAGCACTCCTGTGACTTGGGCAGAAATTACTTGGAAATCAAGAACTGAATTAGTGGGAACATTCTGAAAAATCCAAATTAGAGTTTCAGCGTTTCACATATGTAATTGTGCCTTGGATCAAGAAATAGAGATTGCGCAGCCAAATTTACAGGTGGCATCAAATTGGAAACATAGTAAGTTGTGTTGATGTGAGCAAAATTTGAAGGGTGTTAAAAGATTAACTGAGTGAACAAAAGTATGATAAATTTCAACATGGAAAAAGATGGAGATAATTCTCTTTGGATCTCAATGACTGATTAAAATATTAACCTCACAATTTCACCTCTTCTCATCAAAGACAATGAGCTGTGGAGCAGCAAATATATTTGCATGTCCACACCCAAACACACACACACACACACACACACAGGTTACAAATGTTAGTGCACAAATACAAAAGGTAATCAAAAAGAATGCCAGTGTTGTTTACATGGCTAATGTTTCAATTGTACAGAATTTTGCTCAAGTCATAATTAGAGTAGGTGCTCAGGTTTGGTATCAGAAGGTTATACTGTTCTCTTAATGGAGGATTACATTTGAGGCTACATTGCATAAACTTATATTTGTATCACTTTGAATTTTGGAAATTGAGGGGTAAACTAATTGAGATGTTGAAAATGAAAAGGATTCCATTGTACAGGTACAGAGAAAAATATTTATTCTGATGGGCAATTCCAAAATAAAAATTAAGAAGTGGTGGAAATCTGCCACTCTACTCCAAAAGACTGCAGACAGGACCATTTAAAAATTGTAAAGACTTAAAACATTGACTTCTGATTGGTAAGAGTATCAGGAACAAAAACAAGTATTTGTGCAGACTACTACTTCCATGGTTAATTTTCACTCTCCCTGGATAACACAAGTGTTGCAAGCAGCCTGATGGTCATTTCAGTTGTGGATCAGCAGGGGACCCTACGCAGCAATGAATTTGTCAGTGTTCCATCTATTAAAGATAAACCTATTGTAACAAAGTGCAACATAAAACTTAAACATAGGAAAAATGTAATGGTCTTGAAAAAAGTAGAATACATACAAAGCCATAGTTAATGATTCATTTCACTCCAAGTGAACTGTACAAATTCATGCATCATTTTCTACTTGCATAGGAAAAGGTTATTAACAGCCCACATGGAAATAATTTTAACATTTCTACAGAGTTTAGCAAAGCACCTTTCTCATCGCACAAGTTCTGAAAGGCTGATGGTCCACAAACCCATGTGCAGAAACTACAAAATGCCATACTGCATTGACTAATTTTCCTGACAGCTTCAATAGGTTTTCAATACAGTTCAATTACTGTGATAGCTACCTCATGCAACTGCGTAATTCTATTAATAAAATCACAACTAATGGATAAGAAAAAGTACTTGGAATGATGTTTTAACAAGTAACATTGCAAATTTTTGAAACAGTAATATCAATTCTAAACAGTACTATGACCAATATCAGATTCTGCCCTAAAATCTTAAAGCATTATTAAACAATGGGCAGCTAAACATCCAGAGATAGACCATGGCTCATTCAGCACAACCAACTATCAATGTCCAAATATTCACAGGATTATTTTTGTTGGCCTGAAGTTTTCAATATTAAAGCTTACTGAAGAGAAGACTCTCCAGCATTAACTGAAGGAGTTTAAACATTCAGCAAAAACAACCCTTTGACTCATTTCATACATTGTCCAAAAAAATCTAGATCTTATTGCAAAGCGAAGCAATCGTACATCCAATGAAAAGTATGGTGCAGATAAATAAGCACAAATGAGAACAAAGCCATTCTTACAATGATGCTTTGTAAAGCCAGCCACAGGACAAAGAAATAATGAAATGCAAAGCAGTTTTGAATTTTTTCTCATGAAAAAGAACACAACGGGAACCAGCACAAACTTAGAAGAATCAATCTGATAAAAGAAGCTGACTTCGTATAATTGAATTTTGCAAACAGAATGATTCAAACACTGTCTGTACCTTCACTATATTATCAGGAAATGTAGATGCAACTTTTTTAAAAAACGGACAAGCATGGCAGTGTAACAGTTCAGATAATATCAAGCCAATTTCCAACATACAGAAGTTTGGAAATTTGGGTCTCAGACAAACCAAATTAACAAAATAAAACTTGAAACACAAAAGTACCCTGAAGGTCCACATCATGATCGATTTAATGCACACTTGAGCCAAGCATACTGCAGTGATAACTATATTGAACATCCAAAATGAGAAAATGACCTCTCTTTTTGCTGTATTAAATTTAAACAAAATTCAGGTGGTGTACACCTTTTAAATCAGACGAGGCTGAAAAATCTCTAAATAGCACGAGCTCAGAAAACAAACGAGATGCTGCTAATTGTTAAATGTTAGTCATTAAACAAAACTTAACTCTGACACCACCAGTTCACACACAAAAATGATGAGGATGTAACCAATCGAGATAATTCGGTATCCACACAGCAAACAGAAGGGTAAAGAACTTTGTAATAGTAAAAAATAAGAGTAAAATCTTATTTCTAATTGTAAGCCATAAATAATTTAAAAAGTTTAAAAATCAAAATGTCAAATCCTAAAACGTCCTGAAAAATTATAAGCTGGTGACCGAAAACAAAACAAGTTGACCTCAAAGCTTTCCTTCTTTATAGAATATTAAGCAAACTATTTTGAATTTTTTTTCTGTAAGCATTTTGGGCAAAGTGCATTTAGTGATCCAAATGCAATCCCCACAAAGCAGTATTTACAAGTTATCTCTTACGTAAGTTTCTTTCTGGTTGTTACTTCAATTGTACAAGATGTTCATGATTTCCATTGTTTTTATTTCCCAAGTTGCATATATTTGTTCAGTCTCTATCTGAAATGACTTCCGGGTCCAGTGAGCTGCTAATCTATACAATTTCCAATGCAGCCACATGCCCACAGCCATCAAGACAGCCAGTGCTACACGCTACTATGGTTGATGCACAAAACTGAAGGCCACCTTGTCAGATGGATGGGCAAAGACACCTGAACATGACAGCATTATAAAGTTATTTATAACACTCCCATTAATTAATCAGAATCTAGAACCAATGATCCAGGTCATTTTCATGCCCCTCAGTGCTCTGAAAAATGAGCACAGAAACAAACAGTCTAATAGTGGCAACTACCCCAACAAAGATGGCTAATATTTGTGAATTAGAGACCAAACCACATTTTCAACAAAAATATACCTGAGTTTTCCTTTAATCCAAAGAATTCACATATGTTTGTGTAAAATGCAATGATTTTAAAGATATCTCTGGATATTTACTTAATCTGGCTTCCTTACACTGCAAAGTACAGGACCTTGTCCAAGCCATTTCCCAAAGATTTATCAACACTCATCGCATACCCAAATGCATTTAAAGAAACATATATACACAAAGAAAGAAAAGATGTTGCAAATCATAATGATTCATTTAAAAGATGGTAACTATTCTTCAGTAGCCGACTCCCTTGGTGAGTGAGAGTTTTCACAGGCATATATGGCCAATACAAGATTTTCAAAGCAGCCTTCCTTTTGTAAAAATTACCCAGTGCTGGACTTGGGTATGTTTGAAGCAGAAACTGCTTCCTTAATTGGTGTCCATAAGATCTGAACTCGAGCTAATTTCAAAACAGGCAACAGTACTTGAACAAAATCTGCAACCTAAGAAGCTTAATAACAGTACTGCTCATTTCATTGGTTTAGATGTGCTTCCCCATCTGATAAAAAGCATACATGTTTTCGTAGGCAAGGATAATAAGCCAATCAATGAAAGCATAGACATTTAACTCAAGGTCAAATTCCAACAGAGAAAGAGCACTTTCGAGTGGCTGAGGGGGGAACAAGTGATATATTGTGAAGTATTTCTTCATACTGACAACTTAAAGTTCCATCCAGGTATTTCCTGAGTTAGTTTTCTCAGGATAATAGAACAATTAATATTTATGAAAAAGTTAAGACTCTGACCTTTATTATCTAATGGCCTCTTAGAAAGTGCAAATGGGGACATATCTGTGAATAAGACAGGCAATGGAGAACTTTCCCGTGATGCTGCTGCCAATTGAGCCACTTGTTGACATGCAACATACATTTCCAAATAAAGAATGGCCACTGCAGTAATGTACTCAAGGGTTGCTAGCAACATAAAGTCAAGTCACAACATGAGCAACATTTAAGGAATCGAGGATGAAAACTGAAGAGACCGAGAAGTAGTGAGACTATCATCAGCTCATCCAAAGTTCTAAATGAACTAAGTCTCCAAGATTCCATGAACTGCTGAAACACTATCGCAACCCTCTGTCTTATGTTTTCATCCAAAATCCTAGGTCAGGTGTCAAATAGGTTGATTGAAACTTTGTGATCAAAGCAGGAAACTAAGATCAAGATGAAGAAAATTAAGAAAAATCAGCTTCACATGCTTGACCGAAAGACAAAACAAATACTGACTGAATATCCTGCAGTCAGATTCCCAAACTGTTCCCTCGGCCCATCTAATTCAACTGTCTTAGTTAATAGGTGTTGATCCATCTTAAAAACAAAGAACGGGGGGATCTAAGATGGCGGCGATCTGAGAAGATCACACTGCAGAGCTTCACATCACAGCAGGAGCAGGACGGTCCTTTAACCCACCCAATCCAGGTCATCAGGATTTCTTGGGGTGTTGGAAAGATTGTGGAGCCCCAAGAAACATTTAAAAATTGATTTATCTGTATTTTCAGCTGTCCAGAAATGCCTAAAAAGGGAGGAGCATCTGAGGCCGGGCCTGCAGCTTAGCCTGCAGCAGCCTCAGAGCAGATTACTCTCCAGGACCTGGTGAATCAGCTCTCGAAATCTCGCGAGATGTTGGGGAAACAGATTGAAGATAAGCTGGCTCCAGTCTCTCACATGCTGCATAAGCATGAGCAGCAGCTGGGAGACCTGGAGAAGAGGACGGATGAGGTGGAGCACAAGGTCACAGTGGTGGAAGCTGAGGCCAGCTCATTCAAGGAAGAGATCCAAGCCCTGAAGACACAGGTTCATAATTTGCGTGACCAAGTGGATGATCTTGAAAACAGGGGCAGGAGAAAAAACATTCGGATCATCGGTCTGCCCAAGGGTATGGAAGGTGAGCGGCCTGCGGAATTTGTTGAAGATTGGTTTCCGAAATTCGTTGATTTGGAGACTGGCATGAGAGGATTGAAGATAGAGAGGGCTCACCGGTTCACAGCATGGAGGTCGGGTCTGGGTCAACGCCCTCGTCCTTTCCTGGTGCGGTTCCATCATTACCGGGATAAGGAGTCATGAAGGCTTCCAGACGCCAGGGGAAGGATCCAAAGGCCCTAATTTACGAGGGGTCTAAGATCATGTTTTTTCAGGACTTTTTAGTGGCGGTGATCCAGAAACGAAAATCGTATGATGGTGTCAAGAGAAGATTGAAGGAGCTTGGGATTCAGTACTCCCTGAGATATCCGGCAGTGCTTCGGATCACCATAGATGGATCCATGCATCTCTTTGACACATCGGAGAAGGCAAGAGACTTTGTGGACAAACTAACCTAAGTTAAACAATTGTAGTATGTATAAATATCGTTGCTTGGGTATGCTTTTATCATTCTGTAAAAGAAATGGAGGAAATCCGGTTGGAGCTTTGTTTTTCCCCTTTTTTTTAACCTCTATTGATAATAATTTGGTTCAAACTATGTCTGGCGGTGGTTAAGATGTACATTTTAAATTTCTAAGTTAGGACATACCAAAGGATGGGTGGGGTATATATTCCCCCCTTTTTTAATACAAGAATTTTTTTTTATTCATATTGATATTCTATGGGGTGTTTATTCTTTTTAGCTTGTGCTTGCGATGCGGCTCTAGCTGGGAGAAGTGAAGGTGGTTGAGATGGTTAGATGCCTATTTATTGGCAGTTCGGGACGGGTAGTTGCCCCCTCCGGGCAGGGGGTGAGTTCCCCTAATCAGCGCTATTAGCGCTTTATATGTTGGTTTGTTTTCTGGTTTTTGTTGTTTTTTATTTTTAATAATTTTGTATGTTTGTTAAATGTAGTGGTTTTAGTTTATGTAGTTTTTATATTTGGTGGATCATGCTACACGAAGGCTCAGCAATTTGTGATTCAGGTTCCTCCTCTCTGGAATTTAAATGTAATTGCAGAAGATTATGGCTTATGATTTGATTAAATGGTGTACCTGGAATATCAAGGGAAGTCACTCACCAATTAAGAGGAAAAAGGTACTCGAGTCTTAGAAAGGAGAAGGTGGATATTGCTTTGTTACAGGAGACACATTTGGATGACAAGGAGCATCTGAAATTACAGCAGAATGGCTTTGACCGAGTTTATTTTTCATCATTTAATACCAGAAGTCGGGGAGTGCTATATTGGTTAGGAAAAATCTCTCATTTAAATTGTTGGAATGTGTTAAAGACACATATGGGAGGTTTGTAATTCTTAAAGCCTTGATAAATGGGGAAAGAATATGGCATTTTAAATGTTTATTGTCCCCCAGCTCATCCTCTTAAATTCTTGGTAGATGCTTTTTATAAAATGGTAAGTCTCAAGTCTCGGCACATCATTATAGGGAGAGATTTTAACTGCCTCATGGACGCCACAGTAGACAGGTTGCCCAAAGGTCCCGCGATACCCTCTGCACAAACTAAACAGTTATTGGGTTTGTGTGGGGAATTAGGATTGGTGGACGTCTGGAGGTGTCTCCACCCTACAGGTAGGGATTTCACATTTTTCTCCAATCCGCACAGATGTCACACGAGGATTGATTTTTTTCTGACCCCTGCAGTAACCCTGGATCTGGTAGCATCCTGTACGATTGGTAATATTGCCATCTCTGATCATGCTCCAGTGTACCTCATGGTTAAAATTAAGGATGTTACAGTGGATTCAAGGTACTGGCGAATGAACCCCTTGATCCTCATGAACAGCAAGTTTGTGGAGTATTTCTCTAGGGAATTTCGGGCATTCCCAGACATCAACATAAGCTCGATTGATAGCTCATCTGTTCTCTGGGAAACTGCCAAAGCTTATGCCAGAGGGTTAGTTATTTCATATTCCACAAGTAGGAAGTGGCAGAAGGGTGAGCAGCAACGTCTCCTTGAAGCACGGTTGAAAGCAGCCGAGAAGGCCTATTTTGACAGACCCTCGTTGGTCAAACTACAGAGGATTACGGCACTGCAGTCTGCACTAAATTCCGTGCTCACGCAGACGACAAAGGAGTTGGCTTTTGCAAAGCAAAGGTTATACGAGCATGGTGTCAAGTCAGGCAAATACTTAGCCTACCTTACCAGAAAGAGAAGTGCCCCACAAACCATTACAGCGATTAGGGAAGGGTCTGGGAACCTAACATGTGATTCTATAAAGATTAATGTGGCGTTTCAGAGATTCTATTCTAAGTTATATCAGTCTGAGAATTGTGAGGAGGGGAAGGCCAAAATGGAATCCTTTTTTAGAGATCTGAAGCTCCCGGGTGTGACGCCCATTATCAGAGCAAGAAATGCAGGAAGCTGTGAGACAGCTTCAGAGTGGAAAGGCGCCCAGTCCTGATGGACTTCCCAGTGAATTCTATAAGGAATTTAGAAGTATACTGTCAGGCCCGATGCTGAATATGTTTAATGATTCATACAGTCATGTTTGTCTCCCAC